>NC_035440.2:85512450-85814235 GCF_002127325.2 Helianthus annuus
AGAAATTTTTGTTTCATACTCTTTTAATTTTTCTCTCAGCCAAGACCACCGCATTTAATGAGATACCTTTGAACATTCAGTATTTGGGTTATGCTATTTTAACAAAATCTAATTACAATTTATCAAAAGCACTATTTTCTGATTTGTTGAATAATGTGAAAAATGTGAAAAAATTGAAAAAAGGTGTTCGTAGTAATGCTTTTTTGTTGTGTCCAAGACTTCTAAGCTTCTACCTACGAAAACAAGTGTCACAAACAGATTTTAAACAAGGTGTAGCTTTTCAAATAAATAGTCTTACAAGTAAAACTTTTACTAAACTTATGGATAAAGAGTCAAAAGTTTCAACAACTGAAACAAAGGGAGATGAGCCTCTTTTCGATGTATCTGCATCAGTTGCTCAAACTTCTGTTGTTGAGCGAACTGCTCATGCTGATCATGATACCACAACCGGTATTGTGAAACACACACCAGGAAAACGCAAAAAGAAAGCTATCACATCCAAAAAGTCCATCAAAACTAAACAAAATAAAAATGTTCCTCTGCAAGATGAGATCCCAGAGGTTAATGCATTGACAACACAAATGTCACTTGAAACCACTGCTGCTACTTCTTCACAGTTATTGGAAAGATCTCAACCCATCCAAACTCTTCATGTATCGTCACAAAAGGATCATGTTGTAAGTACAGGGACACCACAACATGAAGTAGAGCTTTCATATGAAAGCATGTTTAAAAGTCCCTCTCCCAGGGCAATCACTCTTTCTACACCACAACCCTCGGCTCAAGTTCCATTAACAATATTACCTCTGTTAGAAGCAATTGAATTTCAGAAAGAAAATTGTTCCTCTAATGCACACATTACTGATAGAAGATCACAACAAATGACTACGACTGAACCAATTAAATCTTCTATTCTACAAACAGTTGAGGAGGTTATCTCTGTTGAGTATTACGAAACTCTTGGTGGTAGTTTAAGTGGAGCAGCGACTACAACTTTTGAACCTATTGGTGATCATTTGGACAGTGGTTACATCATTAAGACTCCTTTGAAGGCAACTACTGATGAGGTTACAACTGTAATCTCTACTTCACTGGGAAGTCCCCAGAACGAAGAAAAAGGCGCATCTGTTTCTGATGATATGGAGACTTCTCCTATTATCAAAATAAAAACAATCACTACATGTGGCAATTCAGATGATCCTATTAAAGTAGGTGATGAATTTACTTATAAGGATTTGACGGTTAGAGTGTCTAACATTGAAACAGATGTTGCCGAAATGAAAGAATTGATTAAGTAGATGATAGAGCTTTTTAAAAGTCAACCTAGCAGACAGGAAATTGCCAATGAGCTTTGGAATTCTATGCAACCCATCTTTCAAGTTTAGAGGAATTTGGCTGAAAGTAACCGCAATTTCAGTTTGGAATTTATCAGAAATTCGGTTGATGCAAGGTATAAAGACACACAAGCAGACACTATGAACATTAAGGAACATCTATTGGAACTTACTGGTTCCACTTCTACATCAATCTTTGAGAAAGATGATGATGATGATGATGATATGTGACAACCCTCACGAATCCAGGTATCCGTACAAATTAATTAATGTTTAATTAGTGCTTAATTACTGTGCTTGATTACAATTATGAATAAACTGCTTTCTGTTTTCTGATACATACATACTCATGCATCATACTTTATTACTGTCACTCTATTTATTACACACAAACAATAGTGACAAACTTGATGCACGAAAGCACAATTAGCACAGTGAGTGAATAACCCAGTAAACATGCTGACATTGCCAGCACGAGACAGACATTGTTTTGAGGCCAGTATGAGCCAGGAATAGATCACTACCCTAGTAGGGAGTGTAGGGAGGTGAGGACCATAGAACTGTGTCACTAAGTGATAGTTTTAGTGACCGGAAGTGCCTAAAATGTACTTTAATTACAAAATTCTGCACTACATACAAAAATTCAACATTTAACAAAGCTAGTAAAGTGCAAAAACTTGGTAAAATGGTCCTAGACACTTTCCAAAGTGTTGGGAAATTTAATGTGTCACTAAAACAACATAAAAGACACTTAAAAGCTTTATTTAGCACTTTAACGGATCAATAACCAACCGAATAACCGGACTTTACCCGGAACATAAAAATATTACCAAACACATTGTTTTTACTTTTCTGAGCAAGTTAGGGTCCCCGAACACCCTAACACCCTTTGTATTATATAACACACAATAATATGCTAACTAAGCACTTCAAATCCAACTAATTAGTAACTATATCATCACCACCCAACCCCATACCCCCCCCTATTTCGACGGTTACAAGGGGTGGGACACCCCCTTGTTTCTTTTGATTATTTTATTGTTTATGTTGGGCATCAAGAAACATGTTACATGTTGGACATTCACAAGGTTGGTCAATAAGTAATCACAAAAGACACTCACCTTCTCACTTACAAATCACCAACTCAAACTTGCACTCTCTTTCCCTCTTGCTTGGCCTCGGCCGCCACCATCAACCACCATACACCCACCATCAAGTTTATTACAACCATTTCTCATACATACAAAGGAGCAAGGAGTCCTACAAACAAGCCCGGTGCACTCGGAAGTTCAAGAACCACTCTAGTTTCCTTTTATCCACCACTTTTACGCCTCGTTTCTTCCCTAGCCTTGTGCTAGTAGTAAGTGCTTCTAATCTTCATCTTGATCTTGTTTTTGGTGGTTAATAGATGATTTAATGGTGAAAATTTAAGAAACACTAAAGAACATGAACAAGTCTTAAACATAAAGTGATAAAGGGTGGATAAAGAGAAGTTATGTGTGTAAATCATGTGAATCTTGTGTAGTTGTGATTATTTGATGTTGTTTGTTAGTAGAAACAAGATGGATTATCATCTAGACATACTAGTTCATGTTTAAGAGCATGAACTAGTAGGATGTAAAAGTTAGAAAGTTGAAAGATGATGGATCCATCCATTTATAAGCCTTGAACTTGAATAAACATAAGTTTTCTTGTAAAATGAAGTAAATGAAAATTTTTCTTGAAAAATAAGGTTACAAACTAGTAGATCTAAAGATCTACAAGTGGTTTTTCGGAAGAACCAAGCGAAAGATACTAGTTTTGTTAAAACCCGAATATTTTATGAACTAGAAGCATTTTTGGTAAATAAACAAGTGTGTAAACACTTGTGTAACAAGAAAATTTAACAAGGAAATATTTTTGTAAAGCTTGACTAGAAGTTGTTAAACTCCAAATTCGTTAAAAATAAAGCTTTCAAGAAACTAATCATGTTTTTAAAGATAACAAGACCTACTAAATATGATGGTAATTTACTACATATTTTTACAAAACCTTCAAGTTCATGAGTTTATGATTTAGTCTCATTTGTCAAAGATTAGTGAATAAACATTGTATATATTGTTGATTGATGATTGTTGATTGAAAGAAAATGATATGGTAAAAGCATGGACACCTCCATTTACAGAGGAAACTCTGGCGAAATTTTTCTAGAAATAAAACACTTAGAAATATTTTTCTAACAAATATTTACAAATATATTTTTAACTTGGTTTTCAAAATAAACTTCGCCATGATTTTTATTACAAAATACCAAGTACCGGAGGTGGATTTTCGTAAATAAAACTTGATAAATATATATTTAGAATATATATTTTATAATAAGACGCTTGTGTGATTATGTGATTATTTTGTGAACTAGATATATATTATTTTTAGGGTAAAAATAATATAACTTGGAAATACCATGAAAATACTACTCCAAAATAATACCAACCTCTCACAAAATAAATATTTAAGTTATACAATTATCGTAATACAACGCGAACTTTAAAAATGTAACTTATGTATTTTTCAGAAAAATACTCCTATTTGTACATTTTTGTGAAAAATATTATTTTGGAAAAACTTACGAAATAAAATATGATATTTTTGGGAAAAATATATATATTTTGGGATTAAAACATTTTAGACAAAGTAATTAAAATATATTTTTCAAGTGAGACTTAAAGATATATTTTCGGAATTATAAAACACACATGTATTATTACCCCCATCCTTGGGAAGGAATATATTTACTAAATAATTAAGAAGTGTGAATACGAAATAGTTGTCTAACTATTTCCCAAAAACGTCAAACCTTAAGCCAAGGCACGACCGTCCGTCTAATAGGATTTAGTACGTGTAGGTCGTCACGCAGCAGGTTGAGTTGGGATCGACTATTCACGAGACGCACTTTTGTGAGTTCATGTCCCCCCCCTTTTCTCTTTACTGTTTTCAGTTTTATACTTCGGGGGTGAAATACATGCGACAACTATTACAAACATTTATTACATGGTATGGTTAGCGTAGGGAGGGTTTATACTACTAGATCATGTGAGGGGTGGGTACAACACTCGAGGCCATTAATCCTCTTTGTTAGGACCGAGGGACACAAGAGTGATAGATCTATTTGGGTGTAGCGAGCCCACACCCATGAGCCCGGGAGGCCCATAGAGGTGACTGTGTCTTACAGCCGAAGCCCGGTACAAATTTGCTAGGTTTGAGTTTCCCTGCACTTTCTCACACATACCAGTGTCTTTGCAACCCATTGGTGATCTCTTTTTCCTTATTGCTACATAACAGGGACTTTTATACATACTTTAAAGGTTTATTCATACTTACTTTTACATGAACTCGTTCAACTTTTTGTTGATTTTTCAAACTGCATGTATTTCAGGAAATTAGGGATTTGGCAAGGTATGCTATGTCGTCAAGCTGCGTAGGAGAAATGATGTCATCCGAGTTTAGGGATTGTGACTTTTTCCTGGACGAGTCACAAGTCTTAAACTGTGTTTTTAATTCATGTCTTGTGGTTGTGTCGTATAAACAAGATTTTTATTATGTCATGTTGTAATCCGTTGCATGTGTCGACTTTTAAAACAATGTTGTCGTATTTTACTTTTTGAACTTAAATTAATGGATGAACATCATGGTTTTATTTTCATATAGCATTGTTGTGATTATGCTATGGTATTAAGAAGTCACACCAAATAAACCCACGCTTCCGCAAAAGCCAGGGTGTGACAGATAATGATGCCAAAAAGGGGGAGAAAGATTCATTGAGAAAGTTGCCAACAGATTCAAAACCTAAGCCTACAGAAATTGTATTGCCTGCTCAACCTAAATCCCAACCCTCTCCAAAAAAACCACTACAAAAGAAGGAGAAAATACCTTCCACACCATCATCACCCATTTTGTCAATAGATGTTGGGAACACAGAAGTATCAGCAGATGTTTACCAAACAGCTGCTGAGACACCAGTTGTTTCAGCAGAAGTTTCTCAAACATCTGCCATGATCATTTTTACTACACCAACCACAATCCAAGCACCTCCAACGTCACAAAGATTTCCTATACATTCATCTTCACTACCAAAATATTCTCCTTCACCAGAAATCATCTCCACACGTAAGAGAAAAACTCACATCGATAGAATCACAAAAATGAACAATGATCCTCTGGTAAAGCCAACTCAATCTAATTGGAAGAAAGTCAAAACAGTGGATTCAGATGAGGTATTGAAGTTTAAAAGAATGAGAGCAGAGCTTGTGGCTGCTGATTATGGTCCAGTTAGATCCATTGCCAGATGGTCTAAACTGAAAATTGTTGAGACCTACAAAAAGCTGGAAGAAGATAGAGCTGAACATTCAAATGTTCTTCAAAAGTCGGTCTATCCTACAACTGCTGCTCTGTCTCCAAAAATCGGTACTCCAAAAAACCTTCTCTCATCATCTGATTTGTCTGAATCAATTTTAAATTTAGTTAGCAGACCACAATCACCAAACTCATCTTCAACAATTCTTTGTCCAAGAAGACCAACTGATCTAATTGATCATAGCGAACTAGGATTCATTCCTGAGTCTAGACTATGATCACTAGGGCTCTCACGAAAACATTTTTATATTGCATACATTATACGTCCAGATCTAGGACACAAAACATTTTTACAAACAAAAAGTACGAGCACTTCTTCAAAATTTATGCTTCAGTCTTGGCGACTGAGGGAGTTCAGCCCTAGAGGCTGGGGAGTTTCAGCCTTAAAGGCTGGGAAGGTTCAGTCATAAGGACTAAGGGGCCAATCTTAGAGATTGGGGAGATTTAGTCTTAGAGACTGGGAGGTTGGTCTTAGAGGCCAGGGAGTTAGTTGAGAGACTAAGAGGTTCAGTCTGAAAGGCTGGGAGGGTAGTCTAGTGAGACTAGGAGAATTACTTGTTTGCTTATTGGTGACTAATGTGTTTATTTGATCCTATGTTGATTATTTGTGCATATGTGTGGTTGTGTTACAGACATCATGCTTTCTTCATCAGACACGGGAGTTTCAGACACTTTGGATCCTATGGCGATCGTATCAGATGACAAGATTCCATCCGAGCGAGAGGTCTACACTTCTGACACCACCAGTACCGATGACGACGATTTCCAGCCCTTTGCGCTGCCTGACGTCGGAGCTGAGCCTGCTGATGGCCTTCCCGCCGGGGACTTACCACTTGCGGTGATCCCTGCTCCTATACCTCTTGCTGCTTATCCAGCATTCGACATGCCACTCGATGTCGTTTCTGACGACGACATTGATCTATTCGAGGCGGACCCACCTGAGGCTGACTATGAGGGCGGGGCCCCTATTGTTGCTGACGTCATCCTACCCATTGGTGAGGCCCCTGCAGAGGAGCTTCCTGCTGATTCACCGGTCCCAGATTCCTTTGAGTCTGTGGCATCTGCGTCCATACACACTCAGGGAGTGCAGCATCACTCTTCAGACGCCGACCATGACGTGGCGCTATCAGCTGCACCTGCTCCCGCACACGACTTTGAGTTTGATCACGAGGTTGACGATGAATTTGATCCTGTCTTTCCCCCTGGTTTTGATCCTGACCAGGATATCGAGTTCATTCACCTGGATCAGCCCCTGGAGGAGCCTGTAGCCCCTATCGATCCTTTGTTTGATGATCCAACTGATTTTGATATGGATTTTGTTGACCCGGAGCCTGTCGTGGCCCCTGAGCCAGTCGTTGCTCCTGATCCTGCATTAGAGCATGACCCTATTCATGATGATGCACCAACCATTGCACCCTTTTGTTGATGATGTACCCGTTGCTGACGCTCCTGTTGATGCTCCACTCTTGATAGAGGATCCTGTTGTTGCACCATTTCCTGATCCTGTGTCGGTGCTGTTCGACCGTGCACCCTTTGCTACCCATATAGATCCACGTTACGCCAACACCCGTAACGGGTGGATTGATGACGATGAGTTACCCACCTTTTGTGCGACCTGTTACACCACCAGTAGCTCCCGTTTCAGCACCCATTTCTGCACCCACTGATATCCCACTGTTTCCCCCACACATCACAGATGCTCATCGCACTGATCTCCCTGTTACGTTCCTTCAGGACATACCGCCACCGCGTCCTGGAGAGGGGTCATCTAGGCAGCCGCCTGTTCCTGCTCCACCCATGCTGTCATCACCTTTTCCCTTCACATCACAGTTTCCCCATGTTGCACCATCTACTGCACCATCCTTCACTCCATCGAGCGAGCCATTTCTATGGACTACGCCCCTATCATGCCACTGTCTGATCCGTATCACCCATACCATGTTGGGTACTCTACGGAGGACATCCTTACATCAATGATGATACAGCAGGAGGCACTGACCCGTCGTATACAGGAGTTGGAGAAAGCTCAACGACCACCATGTCATTGTCAGACCCCATTTGCAGCACCGCACACACCACGTCCACTTTCACCCGACTCAGACGTTTGCTTCATGACCTCTGAGCAGCAGATAGCATATTTGCTGCACGTCAGTCGTGCTTTAGAGGAGGATTGGTTACATATGCGTCGCTTACTTTTCTCCCGTTTTCCTCCTCCTCCGCCATCAGCATAGGCATTTTGATTTGACACAGGTAGACTTTTGGTGAGAGGACCGCGATTGTGCAGACTATACAGCTTTTTGAAGACCGCATTTTGATGACATTACTTTTAGTGTTCAGTTTTTTATTGTTGTTGTAGTTGACTAGACAGATCAGACAAGGGCGATGTGGCCCTTAGTCACTTTTGATGTATGATACAGTCACAAAACTTGTAAACATTGTACTGTGGTCTTGATTTATGATAGCGCAATTGCATTATTCTCATTATATGTTGGATTTATTGTTTTAATTTTTATAACATGAAATGTTATGTGCCTGATTTATTTGTAACATGAGATGTTATGTGCTTGATGATGTTGCTACGTACGAATACCATTTACTTATTATGACCTAACCAACGTGAAAACATCTTTTAGAAGATGCCACCAAGACGTGATCCGCGCATGCCCACTAATGAGGCAGAACTTCAAGGAATCATTGCCGCTGCTATTGCGCAATATGCTGCTTCTCATGCAGAAACGAGTGGAAATATCTCGCATAACCACGGCAATAACAATCCACCTAATGGTAATGTTAAGTCGTTTGAGATATACTATGATACATTTGGATATTTTTAGCACGTTCGCTAATACCATTTGTAAATCCTAATGTATGTGCAGGGTGCACTTACAAGCAATTTCTCGATTGCAAGCCCATGAATTTCGATGGCACAGGAGGTGTTGTTGCGTTTGTAAGATGGGCTGAGAAGACTGAATATGTTCTTAGAATGAGCAAGTGTGCTCCTGAGCAACAAGTGACCTACATCTCAGGGCTATTTCTGGATGGAGCCCTATCTTGGTGGAACCTGCAAGTGCAAACTCTTGGTGAAGCTGCTGCTTATGCAATGTCGTGGAGTGAGCTGAAGGAGCTCATGAGAAAAAAGTACTGCTCACGTGCTGAAATTCAGAAGTTGGAGACTGGGTTCTGGCACCTAAAATTGGATGGTCCCAAGATCACAGAGTATGTTCAGTGATTCTACGATTTGTCCCATGTAGTGCCATACATGGTTACACCAGAGTTCAAACGCATCGAACGCTTTATCTGGGGATTGGCACCTCAGATCATGAGTATGGTTACTACTTCCAAGCCCGCAACCATCACAGAAGCCATTGATCTCAGTGTAGCTCTTACTGAGGAAGTCATTCGGTTGAACAAGTTCTCGAATTCTAAACCAAAGAAGAAAGAGACTCACGTGGAGTCGTCTGGGGATAACAAAAGGAAATTTTCGAACTTCAAGCAAGGTACAAGCAATATGAACAAGAAGGGTGAAACGAGCACACCGGCACGAGTTGTAACCGGTGTTGAGAATAAAGGGAAGGGTTATATGGGTACTTTGCCCAAGTGTAATACGTGCCAGCGCCATCATACTGGCCAATGTAGATTGAGGAAGTGTGAATCATGTGGAACGAATGGCCACACAAAGGATACGTGTTGGGCCGGAACTGGTGCTGGGCGTACTGGTAATCGAGGTTATGGGAATGGTAATGGAAACCGCCAGCAGGGAGGAAACAGCGGAAATGGAAACCGCGGAAACGTTGCGAATCAAGCTGGGAATGGAAATCGCAACCAAAACAACACTCAAGCTGGAAACGAAGGTGGTAACGGTCAAGGACCCGGATGTTTTAATTGTGGAGAAGTTAGGCACTTTAAGAAGGAATGCCCAAAGCTGAATCAAGCCCGTGGAAGAGTGTTTAACATCGGAGCGAGGGAAGCGCGCCAGATCCCAACGTTGTCACTGGTACGTTCCCTATAAGTCAACGCTTTGCATCTGTTCTGTTTGATACTGGTGCCGACTATAGCTTTGTATCGTTAGAATTTAAGAGTATGCTTGGGTTAACTGCTAGTAAGTTAGATATTCCGTACTCAATTGAACTGGCTAATGGAAAGCTAGTCGAGGCGAATAAAGTCGTCAGAGGTTGTGTAATGGAGCTGGGAGAGCGTGAGTTCACTCTGGATCTACTACCAGTTGAGTTGGGAAGCTTCGACGTGGTAGTAGGGATGGATTGGTTGTCAAGCAACAAGGCCGAGATTGTGTGTCACGAGAAGACCATTCGCATCCCAATGGAAGATGGAAAGACGATCGTAGTTCACGGAGAAAAGCGCGATACGCCTCTGAGAATCATCAGCTGTCTGAAAGCTCGAAAGTGTTTACAGAAGGGATGTGTTGCCTTCTTGGCACACATCGTGGATAAAGAAGCTGCTGAGCCGAAGATCGAAGACATTCCAGTGGTAAAGGAATATCCTGAAGTCTTTCCAGAGGACTTGCCAGGATTGCCACCCCAAAGGCAAGTTGATTGATGATTGTTGATTGAAAGAAAATGATATGCTAAAAGCATGGACACCTCCATTTACAGAGGAAACTCTGGCGAAATTTTTCTAGAAATAAAACACTTAGAAATATTTTTCTAACAAATATTTACAAATATATTTTTAACTTGGTTTTCAAAATAAACTTCGCCATGATTTTTATTACAAAATACCAAGTACCGAGGTGGATTTTCGTAAATAAAACTTGATAAATATATATTTAGAATATATATTTTATAATAAGACGCTTGTGTGATTATGTGATTATTTTGTGAACTAGATATATATTATTTTTAGGGTAAAAATAATATAACTTGGAAATACCATGAAAATACTACTCCAAAATAATACCAACCTCTCACAAAATAAATATTTAAGTTATACAATTATCGTAATACAACGCGAACTTTAAAAATGTAACTTATGTATTTTTCAGAAAAATACTCCTATTTGTACATTTTTGTGAAAAATATTATTTTGGAAAAACTTACGAAATAAAATATGATATTTTTGGGAAAAATATATATATTTTGGGATTAAAACATTTTAGACAAAGTAATTAAAATATATTTTTCAAGTGAGACTTAAA
This sequence comes from Helianthus annuus, assembly GCF_002127325.2. NCBI lineage: Eukaryota > Viridiplantae > Streptophyta > Magnoliopsida > Asterales > Asteraceae > Helianthus > Helianthus annuus. The sequence goes on from NC_035440.2 coordinate 85,523,329, forward strand.
GATATATTTTCGGAATTATAAAACACACATGTATTATTACCCCCATCCTTGGGAAGGAATATATTTACTAAATAATTAAGAAGTGTGAATACGAAATAGTTGTCTAACTATTTCCCAAAAACGTCAAACCTTAAGCCAAGGCACGACCGTCCGTCTAATAGGATTTAGTACGTGTAGGTCGTCACGCAGCAGGTTGAGTTGGGATCGACTATTCACGAGACGCACTTTTGTGAGTTCATGTCCCCCCCCCCCCCCTTTTCTCTTTACTGTTTTCAGTTTTATACTTCGGGGGTGAAATACATGCGACAACTATTACAAACATTTATTACATGGTATGGTTAGCGTAGGGAGGGTTTATACTACTAGATCATGTGAGGGGTGGGTACAACACTCGAGGCCATTAATCCTCTTTGTTAGGACCGAGGGACACAAGAGTGATAGATCTATTTGGGTGTAGCGAGCCCACACCCATGAGCCCGGGAGGCCCATAGAGGTGACTGTGTCTTACAGCCGAAGCCCGGTACAAATTTGCTAGGTTTGAGTTTCCCTGCACTTTCTCACACATACCAGTGTCTTTGCAACCCATTGGTGATCTCTTTTTCCTTATTGCTACATAACAGGGACTTTTATACATACTTTAAAGGTTTATTCATACTTACTTTTACATGAACTCGTTCAACTTTTTGTTGATTTTTCAAACTGCATGTATTTCAGGAAATTAGGGATTTGGCAAGGTATGCTATGTCGTCAAGCTGCGTAGGAGAAATGATGTCATCCGAGTTTAGGGATTGTGACTTTTTCCTGGATGAGTCACAAGTCTTAAACTGTGTTTTTAATTCATGTCTTGTGGTTGTGTCGTATAAACAAGATTTTTATTATGTCATGTTGTAATCCGTTGCATGTGTCGACTTTTAAAACAATGTTGTCGTATTTTACTTTTTGAACTTAAATTAATGGATGAACATCATGGTTTTATTTTCATATAGCATTGTTGTGATTATGCTATGGTATTAAGAAGTCACACCAAATAAACCCACGCTTCCGCAAAAGCCAGGGTGTGACAGATAATGATGCCAAAAAGGGGGAGAAAGATTCATTGAGAAAGTTGCCAACAGATTCAAAACCTAAGCCTACAGAAATTGTATTGCCTGCTCAACCTAAATCCCAACCTTCTCCAAAAAAAACCACTACAAAAGAAGGAGAAAATACCTTCCACACCATCATCACCCATTTTGTCAATAGATGTTGGGAACACAGAAGTATCAGCAGATGTTTACCAAACAGCTGCTGAGACACCAGTTGTTTCAGCAGAAGTTTCTCAAACATCTGCCATGATCATTTTTACTACACCAACCACAATCCAAGCACCTCCAACGTCACAAAGATTTCCTATACATTCATCTTCACTACCAAAATATTCTCCTTCACCAGAAATCATCTCCACACGTAAGAGAAAAACTCACATCGATAGAATCACAAAAATGAACAATGATCCTCTGGTAAAGCCAACTCAATCTAATTGGAAGAAAGTCAAAACAGTGGATTCAGATGAGGTATTGAAGTTTAAAAGAATGAGAGCAGAGCTTGTGGCTGCTGATTATGGTCCAGTTAGATCCATTGCCAGATGGTCTAAACTGAAAATTGTTGAGACCTACAAAAAGCTGGAAGAAGATAGAGCTGAACATTCAAATGTTCTTCAAAAGTCGGTCTATCCTACAACTGCTGCTCTGTCTCCAAAAATCGGTACTCCAAAAAACCTTCTCTCATCATCTGATTTGTCTGAATCAATTTTAAATTTAGTTAGCAGACCACAATCACCAAACTCATCTTCAACAATTCTTTGTCCAAGAAGACCAACTGATCCAATTGATCATAGCGAACTAGGATTCATTCCCGAGTCTAGACTATGATCACTAGGGCTCTCACGAAAACATTTTTATATTGCATACATTATACGTCCAGATCTAGGACACAAAACATTTTTACAAACAAAAAGTACGAGCACTTCTTCAAAATTTATGCTTCAGTCTTGGCGACTGAGGGAGTTCAGCCCTAGAGGCTGGGGAGTTTCAGCCTTAAAGGCTGGGAAGGTTCAGTCATAAGGACTAAGGGGCCAATCTTAGAGATTGGGGAGATTTAGTCTTAGAGACTGGGAGGTTGGTCTTAGAGGCCAGGGAGTTAGTTGAGAGACTAAGAGGTTCAGTCTGAAAGGCTGGGAGGGTAGTCTAGTGAGACTAGGAGAATTACTTGTTTGCTTATTGGTGACTAATGTGTTTATTTGATCCTATGTTGATTATTTGTGCATATGTGTGGTTGTGTTACAGACATCATGCTTTCTTCATCAGACACGGGAGTTTCGGACACTTTGGATCCTATGGCGATCGTATCAGATGACAAGATTCCATCCGAGCGAGAGGTCTACACTTCCGACACCACCAGAACCGATGACGACGATTTCCAGCCCTTTGCGCTGCCTGACGTCGGAGCTGAGCCTGCTGATGGCCTTCCCGCCGGGGACTTACCACTTGCGGTGATGCCTGCTCCTATACCTCTTGTTGCTTATCCAGCATTCGACATGCCACTCGATGTCGTTTCTGACGACGACATTGATCTATTCGAGGCGGACCCACCTGAGGCTGACTATGAGGGCGGGGCCCCTATTGTTGCTGACGTCATCCTACCCATTGGTGAGGCCCCTGCAGAGGAGCTTCCTGCTGATTCACCGGTCCCAGATTCCTTTGAGTCTGTGGCATCTGCGTCCATACACACTCAGGGAGTGCAGCATCACTCTTCAGACGCCGACCATGACGTGGCGCTATCAGCTGCACCTGCTCCCGCACACGACTTTGAGTTTGATCACGAGGTTGACGATGAAATTGATCCTGTCTTTCCCCCTGGTTTTGATCCTGACCAGGATATCGAGTTCATTCACCTGGATCAGCCCCTGGAGGAGCCTGTAGCCCCTATCGATCCTTTGTTTGATGATCCAACTGATTTTGATATGGATTTTGTTGACCCGGAGCCTGTCGTGGCCCCTGAGCCAGTCGTTGCTCCTGATCCTGCATTAGAGCATGACCCTATTCATGATGATGCACCAGCCATTGCACCCTTTTGTTGATGATGTACCCGTTGCTGATGCTCCTGTTGATGCTCCACTCTTGATAGAGGATCCTGTTGTTGCACCATTTCCTGATCCTGTGTCGGTGATGTTCGACCGTGCACCCTTTGCTACCCATATAGATCCACGTTACGCCAACACCCGTAACGGGTGGATTGATGACGATGAGTTACCCACCTTTTGTGCGACCTGTTACACCACCAGTAGCTCCCGTTTCAGCACCCATTTCTGCACCCACTGATATCCCACTGTTTCCCCCACACATCACAGATGCTCATCGCACTGATCTCCCTGTTACGTTCCTTCAGGACATACCGCCACCGCGTCCTGGAGAGGGGTCATCTAGGCAGCCGCCTGTTCCTGCTCCACCCATGCTGTCATCACCTTTTCCCTTCACATCACAGTTTCCCCATGTTGCACCATCTACTGCACCATCCTTCACTCCATCGAGCGAGCCATTTCTATGGACTACGCCCCCTATCATGCCACTGTCTGATCCGTATCACCCATACCATGTTGGGTACTCTACGGAGGACATCCTTACATCATTGATGATACAGCAGGAGGCACTGACCCGTCGTATATAGGAGTTGGAGAAAGCTCAGCGACCACCATGTCATTGTCAGACCCCATTTGCAGCACCGCACACACCACGTCCACTTTCACCCGACTCAGACGTTTGCTTCATGACCTCTGAGCAGCAGATAGCATATTTGCTGCACGTCAGTCGTGCTTTAGAGGAGGATTGGTTACATATGCGTCGCTTACTTTTCTCCCGTTTTCCTCCTCCTCCGCCATCAGCATAGGCATTTTGATTTGACACAGGTAGACTTTTGGTGAGAGGACCGCGATTGTGCAGACTATACAGCTTTTTGAAGACCGCATTTTGATGACATTACTTTTAGTGTTCAGTTTTTGATTGTTGTTGTAGTTGACTAGACAGATCAGACAAGGGCGATGTGGCCCTTAGTCACTTTTGATGTATGATACAGTCACAAAACTTGTAAACATTGTACTGTGGTCTTGATTTATGATAGCGCAATTGCATTATTCTCATTATATGTTGGATTTATTGTTTTAATTTTTATAACATGAAATGTTATGTGCCTGATTTATTTGTAACATGAGATGTTATGTGCTTGATGATGTTGCTACGTACGAATACCATTTACTTATTATGACCTAACCAACGTGAAAACATCTTTTAGAAGATGCCACCAAGACGTGATCCGCGCATGCCCACTAATGAGGCAGAACTTCAAGGAATCATTGCCGCTGCTATTGCGCAATATGCTGCTTCTCATGCAGAAACGAGTGGAAATATCTCGCATAACCACGGCAATAACAATCCACCTAATGGTAATGTTAAGTCGTTTGAGATATACTATGATACATTTGGATATTTTTAGCACGTTCGCTAATACCATTTGTAAATCCTAATGTATGTGCAGGGTGCACTTACAAGCAATTTCTCGATTGCAAGCCCATGAATTTCGATGGCACAGGAGGTGTTGTTGCGTTTGTAAGATGGGCTGAGAAGACTGAATATGTTCTTAGAATGAGCAAGTGTGCTCCCGAGCAACAAGTGACCTACATCTCAGGGCTATTTCTGGATGGAGCCCTATCTTGGTGGAACCTGCAAGTGCAAACTCTTGGTGAAGCTGCTGCTTATGCAATGTCGTGGAGTGAGCTGAAGGAGCTCATGAGAAAGAAGTACTGCTCACGTGCTGAAATTCAGAAGTTGGAGACTGGGTTCTGGCACCTAAAATTGGATGGTCCCAAGATCACAGAGTATGTTCAGTGATTCTACGATTTGTCCCATGTAGTGCCATACATGGTTACACCGGAGTTCAAACGCATCGAACGCTTTATCTGGGGATTGGCACCTCAGATCATGAGTATGGTTACTACTTCCAAGCCCGCAACCATCACAGAAGCCATTGATCTCAGTGTAGCTCTTACTGAGGAAGTCATTCGGTTGAACAAGTTCTCGAATTCTAAACCAAAGAAGAAAGAGACTCACGTGGAGTCGTCTGGGGATAACAAAAGGAAATTTTCGAACTTCAAGCAAGGTACAAGCAATATGAACAAGAAGGGTGAAACGAGCACACCGGCACGAGTTGTAACCGGTGTTGAGAATAAAGGGAAGGGTTATATGGGTACTTTGCCCAAGTGTAATACGTGCCAGCGCCATCATACTGGCCAATGTAGATTGAGGAAGTGTGAATCATGTGGAACGAATGGCCACACAAAGGATACGTGTTGGGCCGGAACTGGTGCTGGGCGTACTGGTAATCGAGGTTATGGGAATGGTAATGGAAACCGCCAGCAGGGAGGAAACGGCGGAAATGGAAACCGCGGAAACGTTGCGAATCAAGCTGGGAATGGAAATCGCAACCAAAACAACACTCAAGCTGGAAACGAAGGTGGTAACGGTCAAGGACCCGGATGTTTTAATTATGGAGAAGTTAGGCACTTTAAGAAGGAATGCCCAAAGCTGAATCAAGCCCGTGGAAGAGTGTTTAACATCGGAGCGAGGGAAGCGCGCCAGATCCCAACGTTGTCACTGGTACGTTCCCTATAAGTCAACGCTTTGCATCTGTTCTGTTTGATACTGGTGCCGACTATAGCTTTGTATCGTTAGAATTTAAGAGTATGCTTGGGTTAACTGCTAGTAAGTTAGATATTCCGTACTCAATTGAACTGGCTAATGGAAAGCTAGTCGAGGCGAATAAAGTCGTCAGAGGTTGTGTAATGGAGCTGGGAGAGCGTGAGTTCACTCTGGATCTACTACCAGTTGAGTTGGGAAGCTTCGACGTGGTAGTAGGGATGGATTGGTTGTCAAGCAACAAGGCCGAGATTGTGTGTCACGAGAAGACCATTCGCATCCCAATGGAAGATGGAAAGACGATCGTAGTTCACGGAGAAAAGCGCGATACGCCTCTGAGAATCATCAGCTGTCTGAAAGCTCGAAAGTGTTTACAGAAGGGATGTGTTGCCTTCTTGGCACACATCGTGGATAAAGAAGCTGCTGAGCCGAAGATCGAAGACATTCCAGTGGTAAAGGAATATCCTGAAGTCTTTCCAGAGGACTTGCCAGGATTGCCACCCCAAAGGCAAGTGGAGTTCCACATTGACTTAGTTCCAGACGCCACGCCTGTGGCTAAGGCACCTTATCGACTTGCCCCTTCAGAGATGCAGGAGTTGTCGACGCAACTTCAAGAGTTGTTAGACAAGGGATTCATCAGACCAAGCTTCTCGCCTTGGGGAGCTCCAGTTTTGTTTGTCAAGAAGAAAGACGGTAGTTTCCGTATGTGTATCGACTACCGAGAACTGAACAAGTTGACTATCAAGAATAGATATCCCCTACCAAGGATTGATGACTTGTTCGATCAGCTGCAAGGTTCAAGTTACCACTCGAAGATCGATTTGCGATCAGGTTATCATCAGCTGAGAATTCAAGAGGAAAGTATTCCCAAAACTGCTTTTAGAACTCGATATGGACATTACGAGTTTCTGGTGATGCCGTTTGGATTGACAAACACGCCAGCTGTTTTTATGGATTTGATGAACAGAGTTTGTAAGCCGTACCTCGACAAATTTGTGATTGTGTTCATAGACGGTATTTTGATCTATTCGAAGACGAAGGATGAACACGAACAACATTTGAGAGCTATCTTGGAGTTACTTAAAAAGGAAAAGTTGTATGCCAAGTTCTCGAAGTGCGAGTTTTGGCTACGCGAAGTCCAATTCCTTGGACATGTGGTGAATGGAGATGGAATTCATGTGGATCCCACCAAGATCGAAGCGATAAAGAATTGGGAGACTCCACAGACGCCAACCGAGATTCGACAATTCTTAGGTTTGGCTGGTTATTATCGAAGATTCATTGAGGATTTCTCAAAAATCGCTCAACCTTTGACTTCCCTCACGCAGAAGGACAAGAAGTTGATTGGGGAATCAAACAAGAAGAAGCTTTTCAGTTATTGAAGAACAAGCTTTGTAATGCACCGATTTTATCGCTACCAGAGGGAATAGATGATTTCGTGGTATATTGTGACGCCCCGCGTCAAGGTTTGGGTTGCGTGTTGATGCAGTGCCAGAAGGTTATAGCTTACGTGTCACGCCAGTTGAAGGTTCACGAGAAGAATTATACCACGCATGATTTGGAGCTAGGCGCAGTGGTATTCGCGTTGAAAATTTGGAGACATTATTTATACGGTACGAAGTGTATAATCTTCACGGATCATAAGAGTCTGCAACACATATTCGACTAGAAGGAGCTAAACATGAGACAAAGACGCTGGGTCAAATTATTGAACGATTACGACTGTGAGATCAAGTATCATCCAGGGAAGGCGAATGTGGTCGCCGATGCCCTAAGTCGAAAGGAAAGGATCAAGCCCATAAGGGTTAGGGCTCTAGAGATGATTATCCAGACAGATCTTTCACTGCGTATTCGTGTCGCGCAGAAAGAAGCTCTTAAAGAAAGGAACATTGAAGAGGAATATCTCCGTGGGATGGAGAAGCAATTAGTACCAAACGAGGAAGGAACTTGATGCTTCATGAGACGAATTTGGGTTCCTCTGTTTGGTGGATTGAGAAAGGTTATTTTCAATGAAGCTCACAAGTCACGGTACTCTATCCATCCCGGAGCGGATAAGATGTACCAAGATCTTAAGGACTTCTATTGGTGGCCTAGGATGAAAGGCGATGTTGCAGTTTATGTTAGCAAGTGTTTAACGTGCGCCAAGGTAAAAGCCGAATACCAAAAGCCTTCAGGACTTCTGCGGCAACCTGAGATACCCAAATGGAAATGGGAACAGATTTCAATGGATTTCATAACAAAGTTGCCAAGAACGCCAAAAGGTCATGACACTATTTGGGTAATAGTGGACCGGTTAACGAAATCTGCACATTTCTTGCCAATCAGAGAGAAGGATAACACAAGCAAACTAGCTGAGATATACATGAGAGAGATCGTTGCACGTCATGGAGTGCCTCTCTCAATCATCTCTGATCGAGACGGAAGGTTTGTGTCAAGGATTTGGCAATCCTTCCAAGAAGCATTCGGATCTCAGTTGAATCTGTGTACAGCTTTTCACCCACAAACTGATGGATAGAGCGAACGAATGATTCAGACTTTAGAAGATATGATGCGAGCTTGCGTAATGGATTTAGGTGGAAGTTGGGATACACACCTACCATTGGTTGAATTTTCATACAATAACAGTTATCACGCAAGTAATCAAGCCGCACCATTCGAAGCTCTTTATGGACGCAAATGTCGATCACCGATTTGTTGGTCTGACGCAGGTGATACACAGTTAGTTGGTCCGGAAGTGGTCCAAGAAATGACTGATAAGATTGCACAGATCCGAGAGCACATCAAGGCGGCTCGCGATCGACAAAAGTGTTATGCGGACCGAAGAAGGAAGCCTCTGGAGTTTGAGGTAGGAGACATGGTATTGTTGAAGGTATCACCCTGGAAGGGTGTGGCACGCTTTGGAAGGCGTGGGAAGTTGAATCCACGTTATATTGGTCCATTCAAGATTCTGAAGAGGGTTGGTTTAGTAGCATACAAGTTGGACTTACCTGCCGAACTTAATGGTGTTCACGATACATTCCATGTATCAAACTTGAAAAAGAGTCCAACACAAGAAACTGTTATCATTCTGGCTGACGAAATTCATATTGACGACACGCTCCACTTTGTCGAAGAACCCGTTGACGTTACGGATTGGAAGGTGAACAAAACACGCAGGAGCAGTGTCAAACTCGTCAAAGTTCGTTGGAATGCAAGAGATGGTCCAGAATATACCTGGGAACGTGAGGATCGCATGAAAGAAAAGTACCCCCATTTATTTCCCAAGACCCCTGCAACTAGAAGTAGAGCCTAAAATTTCGGGACGAAATTTTCTTAACGGGGGGAGAATGTGACAACCCTCACGAATCCAGGTATCCGTACAAATTAATTAATGTTTAATTAGTGCTTAATTACTGTGCTTGATTACAATTATGAATAAACTGCTTTCTGTTTTCTAATACATACATACTCATGCATCATACTTTATTACTGTCACTCCATTTATTACACACAAACAATAGTGACAAACTTGATGCACGAAAGCACAGTTAGCACAGTGAGCGGATAACCCAGTAAACATGCTGACATTGCCAGCACGAGATAGACATTGTTTTGAGGCCAGTATGAGCCAGGAATAGATCACTACCCTAGTAGGGAGTGTAGGGAGGTGAGGACCATAGAACTGTGTCACTAGGTGATAGTTATAGTGACCGGAAGTGCCTAAAATGTACTTTAATTACAAAATTCTGCACTACATACAAAAATTCAGCATTTAACAAAGCTAGTAAAGTGCAAAAATTTGGTAAAATGGTCCTAGACACTTTCCAAAGTGTTGGGAAATTTAATGTGTCACTAAAACAACATAAAAGACACTTAAAAGCTTTATTTAGCACTTTAACGGATCAATAACCAACCGAACAACCGGACTTTACCCGGAACATAAAAATATAACCAAACACATTGTTTTTACTTTTCTGAGCTAGTTAGGGTCCCCGAACACCCTAACACCCTTTATATTATATAACACACAATAATATGCTAACTAAACACTTCAAATCCAACTAATTAGTAACTATATCATCACCACCCAACCCCATACCCCCCCCCCATTTCGACGGTTACAAGGGGTGGGACACCCCCTTGTTTCTTTTGATTATTTTATTGTTTATGTTGGGCATCAAGAAACATGTTACATGTTGGACATTCACAAGGTTGGTCTATAAGTAAGCACAAAAGACACTCACCTTCTCACTTACAAATCACCAACTCAAACTTGCACTCTCTTTCCCTCTTGCTTGGTCTCGGCCGCCACCATCAACCACCATACACCCACCATCAAGTTTCTTACAACCATTTCTCATACATACAAAGGAGCAAGGAGTCCTACAAACAAGCCCGGTGCACTCGGAAGTTCAAGAACCACTCTACTTTCCTTTTATCCACCACTTTTACGCCTTGTTTCTTCCCTAGCCTTGTGCTAGTAGTAAGTGCTTCTAATCTTCATCTTGATCTTGTTTTTGGTGGTTAATAGATGATTTATTGGTGAAAAATTAAGAAACACTAAAGAACATGAACAAGTCTTAAACATAAAGTGATAAAGGGTGGATAAAGAGAAGTTATGTGTGTAAATCATGTGAATCTTGTGTAGTTGTGATTATTTGATGTTGTTTGTTAGTAGAAACAGGATGGATCATCATCTAGACATACTAGTTCATGTTTAAGAGCATAAACTAGTAGGATGTAAAAGTTAGAAAGTTGAAAGATGATGGATCCATCCATTCATAAGCCTTGAACTTGAATAAACATAAGTTTTCTTGTAAAATGAAGTAAATGTAAATTTTTCTTGAAAAATAAGGTTACAAACTAGTAGATCTAAAGATCTACAAGTGGTTTTTCGGAAGAACCAAGCGAAAGATACTAGTTTTGTTAAAACCCGAATATTTTATGAACTAGAAGCATTTTTGGTAAATAAACAAGTGTGTAAACACTTGTGTAACAAGAAAATTTAACAAGGAAATATTTTTGTAATGCTTGACTAGAAGTTGTTAAACTCCAAATTCGTTAAAAATAAAGCTTTCAAGAAACTAATCATCTTTTTAAAGATAACAAGACCTACTAAATATGATGGTAATTTACTACATATTTTTACAAAACCTTCAAGTTCATGAGTTTATGATTTAGTCTCATTTGTCAAAGATTAGTGAATAAACATTGTATATATTGTTGATTGATGATTGTTGATTGAAAGAAAATGATATGGTAAAAGCATGGACACCTTCATTTACAGGGGAAACTCTGGCGAAATTTTTCTAGAAATAAAACACTTAGAAATATTTTTCTAACAAATATTTAAAAATATATTTTTAACTTGGTTTTCAAAATAAACTTCGCCATGATTTTTATTACAAAATACCAAGTATCGGAGGTGGATTTTCGTAAATAAAACTTGATAAATATATATTTAGAATATATATTTTATAATAAGACGCTTGTGTGATTATGTGATTATTTTGTGAACTAGATATATATTATTTTTAGGATAAAAATAATATAACTTGGAAATACCATGAAAATACTACTCCAAAATAATACCAACCTCTCACAAAATAAATATTTAAGTTATACAAGTATCGTAATACAACGCGAACTTTAAAAATGTAACTTATGTATTTTTCAGAAAAATACTCCTATTTGTACATTTTTGTGAAAATATTATTTTGGAAAAACTTATGAAATAAAATATGATATTTTTGGGAAAAATATATATATATTGGGATTAAAACATTTTAGACAAAGTAATTAAAATATATTTTTCAAGTGAGACTTAAAGATATATTTTCGGAATTATAAAACACACATGTATTATTACCCCCATCCTTGGGAAGGAATATATTTACTAAATAATTAAGAAGTGTGAATACGAAATAGTTGTCTAACTATTTCCCAAAAACGTCAAACCTTAAGCCAAGGCACGGTCGTCCGTCTAATAGGATTTAGTACGTGTAAGTCGTCACGCAGCAGGTTGAGTTGGGATCGACTATTTCACGAGACGCACTTCTGTGAGTTCATGTCCCCCCTTTTCTCTTTACTGTTTTCAGTTTTATACTTCGGGGGTGAAATACATGCGACAACTATTACAAACATTTATTACATGGTATGGTTAACGTAGGGAGGGTTTATACTACTAGATCATGTGAGGGGTGGGTACAACACTCGAGGCCATTAATCCTCTTTGTTAGGACCGAGGGACACAAGAGTGATAGATCTATTTGGGTGTAGCGAGCCCACACCCGTGAGCCCGGGGAGGCCCATAGAGGTGACTGTGTCTTACAGCCGAAGCCCGGTACAAATTTGCTAGGTTTGAGTTTCCCTGCACTTTCTCACACATACCAGTGGCTTTGCAACCCATTGGTGATCTCTTTTTCCTTATTGCTACATAACAGGGACTTTTATACATACTTTAAAGGTTTATTCATACTCACTTTTACATGAACTCGCTCAACTTTTTGTTGATTTTTCAAACTGCATGTATTTCAGGAAATTAGGGATCTGGCAAGGTATGCTATGTCGTCAAGCTGCGTAGGAGAAATGATGTCATCCGAGTTTAGGGATTGTGACTTTTGCCTGGACGAGTCACAAGTCTTAAACTGTGTTTTTAATTCATGTCTTATGGTTGTGTCGTATGTACAAGATTTTTATTATGTCATGTTGTAAAACGTTGCATGTGTCGACTTTTAAAACAATGTTGTCGTATTTTACCTTTTGAACTTAAATTAATGGATGAACATCATGGTTTTATTTTCATATAGCATTGTTGTGATTATGCTATGGTATTAAGAAGTCACACCAAATAAACCCACGCTTCTGCAAAAGCCAGGGTGTGAAAGATAATGATGCCAAAAAGGGGGAGAAAGATTCATTGAGAAAGTTGCCAACAGATTCAAAACCTAAGCCTACAGAAATTGTATTGCCTGCTCAACCTTAATCCCAAACTTCTCCAAAAAAACCACTACAAAAGAAGGAGAAAATACCTTCCACACCATCATCACCCATTTTGTCAATAGATGTTGGGAACACAAAAGTATCAGCAGATGTTTACCAAACAGCTGCTGAGACACCAGTTGTTTCAGCAGAAGTTTCTCAAACATCTGCCATGATCATTTTTACTACACCAACCACAATCCAAGCACCTCCAACGTCACAAAGATTTCCTATACATTCATCTTCACTACCAAAACATTCTCCTTCACCAGAAATCATCTCCACACGTAAGAGAAAAACTCATATCGATAGAATCACAAAAATGAACAATGATCCTCTGGTAAAGCCAACTCAATCTAATTGGAAGAAAGTCAAAACAGTGGATTCAGATGAGGTATTGAAGTTTAAAAGAATGAGAGCAGAGCTTGCGGCTGCTGATTATGGTGCAGTTAGATCCATTGCCAGATGGTCTAAACTGAAAATTGTTGAGACCTACAAAAAGCTGGAAGAAGATAGAGCTGAACATTCAAATGTTCTTCAAAAGTCGGTCTATCCTACAACTGCTGCTCTGTCTCCAAAAATCGGTACTCCAAAAAACCTTCTCTCATCATCTGATTTGTCTGAATCAATTTTAAAGTTAGTTAGCAGACCACAATCACCAAACTCATCTTCAACAATTCTTTATCCAAGAAAACCAACTGATCCAAAAATATTAAAGTGGAAGTCATGTTCAAAAACCCAAGTATTGACTTTGATCAGATCAGATGGTAGTGTTGAAGAGATTAAAATGGATAGTGCATATAATCTGAATGCACACGATCTCCAAGATTTGTTGGACCTTCAACTTGAGAGGGATGATGAAGAAGACATGTTCTCCCTGGACTTTGAACTACAATTCAAAGGACAATGAGTAAATTATGTTTTTGGCCCATGTGGTTATATCATTTTTACTATATTAGCCCAAAATAAGAATTTTTAACATATCTGCCCCATGGTCTCTTTAACTAACCATTTTGGCCCCTAAGTCTAGAGATCATGGGGGCCAAAATGGTGAGTTATAGAGACCATAGGGGCTAAAATGGTTAGACTTAGGGGCCAAAATGGTTAGTTATAGAGACCATGGGGGCAGATATGTTAAAAATTCTTATTTTGGGCTAATATTGTAAAAGTGATATAACCACAAGGGCCAAAAACGTAATTTACTCAAGGACAAATTAGGGAGATGTTGATGAGAAATAAAAATCCGTAATAAAGAAGGGTTTTCATATCATCTGTTGTATAGGGAGATTGTTGAATCAGCATCTGTTACATTGTTTGTAGTAGTATATTTAACCAGATCACAACATGTAGCGAAGGACATCTTGCTACGTAACAAATTCTTGAATGAGGTTTGATGTGTGTTGTTTAGGCAGGTGATCGTATGTTCTTAGTTAATATTTGTTAAAGTTAAGTTGTATTTGAATTTTATTAAGTTTATTAGACATCTTTCATATGTACTCTCTTTTTTGAATAAGAGAATTGAAATAATCATATGTAACTGATGAATTTTATTAAGTTTGTTCGACATCCTTTAGACATCTTTTATTAAGTTTGTTAAATATCTTTTATATTTACTTATAGTTGCCTTTTAGCTATAATAGATAACACGTTTTGCTACAATATCTATACACATATCTATATGTTCTGTCAATATGTGTTATGCATGGTTTCCTAAGAAACGACCCGTGTTTGCACACGGGTCTTACCGCTTGTTATGGGTGAAATTCTGAGCCCATATCCTGGAAAATATCTTGATATATATCCTGTTCATATTGTATCTGTTTACATCCGGGATGCTGATTCAGGATATTGGTAACATCCTGAATGGTATCCTCAGGATCACTAACGGATTAAATGCAAGTACGTGGGTTAGAAGCTAGCAACGTTAACAAGACCTATTCCACGGAGGACTCGGTCCAAGTCGTTCAAGGAAAGACGTTGGAGCCGTATTACTCGGTTTACAACGTCTATAATGGAATATTCGGAGTAGCCCATATTTGTAGGGATTATTGTTTGTAATTCGTTACTATAAATAGTGGGTATATCAGATCAACTAGGACATCACAACCACACTCTCTACACTCTAACACTTGCTCTCTCGCAACTTTCACAAATTCATTGTAACACTTAGCAATCTGATCTATATCCTGCACTGTATCCTGAAGTTTAAAGCAATAAGAAGAACTAGGCAGCTGCGATTGTCAGCTCCCGAGGTTTTATGCCGGCGGTCTAGATTGATCAAGGGCTTTCCTCGTACATCTCGTGTCATTTACTTTACCTTTTTGCTCATTGTTTGATCGTAGATACAGCTCAATATCCTGAGCCGTATCCTGAACACTGTTTTTCCAAAGAACATAACCAGCATATTTTCAACACACTTTTTAGCACACTACCTCACTTAACTAATTTGATCACTTAATTGCTTCGGTAATTTTTGACCAAAACAATTTGGCGCCCACCGTGGGGCAA
This sequence comes from Helianthus annuus, assembly GCF_002127325.2. Classification (NCBI taxonomy): domain Eukaryota; kingdom Viridiplantae; phylum Streptophyta; class Magnoliopsida; order Asterales; family Asteraceae; genus Helianthus; species Helianthus annuus. Next base: position 85,538,523 of record NC_035440.2, read on the forward strand.
GTGGTGCTCTCTTTACTAAAAATCTCGGTGAAATCGTTAATTGGTTTTCTGTTTTCAAAACTTTTTGCCACATTGTTTACAATGGCCTCAAGATCAAACATGAGCTCTTCTACTGTGTCTGCTACAACTTCTGCAACAGTTGGTTCGGTGCTTCCACCACCTCCTCCAAGAATGCCAGCCTCTACACAATCTCAAGATGTTATTCCTACTCGGAGTATCCAGGGATCTGCTCCTGTTTTAGCTTCTAACGACGAAATTCTAACCTTATTTGGAAGTGTGCAGGAACAAATGAGGCAGCAACAGGAAACGAACCAAATGCTTTTAAGAGAAATACAACTCCTGAAGTCTGGCTCGAGCAGATCTGCTGAGGATAATGTCACTCCATTACATCCCAGAGCGTTGAACTTTAGTTCAGCTGTGTATACTAAGGATAACAGGGGGAATATTGTACCCAGCCTTCCTCGGAATCATACTCCTGAAATACCCTCCTCGGTCAGGATATCAACCATGAGGAACTCAGGATATGCTTCAGGATAAGCTGAATACCGAGGTATCCCTCCGGAGCTCAAGGAAGCGTGCCTGTGCAAGGGTTTTGGTTCAACCTTGACAGGATCGGCTTTGAAATGGCTCTTGAATGTTCCTCCACATTCGATTACATCTTTTGCTCACTTAGTAAATTTATTTAATAGTCAATTTTCTTGTAGTAGAAGCTTTGAAAAATTAACAAGTGATCTCTACAGGATAACACAAGGGCCTCAGGAATCCCTTAGGGATTATGTGAACAAGTTCAGCCGGGAATCACTAGACATGCCCCATCTTGATGTTGCAACGGCTGTGCAAGCTTTCAAGATGGGGCTGCAAAAGGATTCTCAATTCTATCAAGACCTTGTAATGAACCCATGCAGGAACCTGGATGAAGCCCGGAACAGGGCTCTAAGATATATTCGGTTGGAGGATGACAGAAAAATGCAAGAAAAGATGAATGCATCCTCAACATATGAATCGACTAACAGGAAATCGGAATCCTCATATAGACCATATCGCTCTAAGCCATATGGCAGAAATGATAACAAGAGAGTGAATGCTGTTGAAGACGAGGATCCTGAAGAATATCCTGAATTATCTGAATATTGTTTTTCTGTTAATATACCTGAACTAATGTATGCTATGCAGGGTTTGGGAGATAAAGCCAGGTGGCCTCGAAAGAATCAACAAAAAGCAGATTGGAAAGACAAGTCGAAATGGTGTGCTTTCCATGAAGATTTTGGACATATGACTGAGGATTGCATCGCTCTGAGGAAAGAAATCAGCTACCTTCTAAGCAAGGGATATTTGAAAGATCTCTTAGGTAGAAAGAAGAATAAGGGTCAGGATACTGAGAAGGATCCTGAGCGAGCGGCATCACCTCCCGCCGATGCCAAGATAATCAACTTCATTTCAGGAGGGTCCGACATTTGCGGAACTTCGTATTCGGCGGCCAAGAGACATGCAAAGGAAGCTAAGGCCGAGAGGGGAGACAAACCTATCAGGATGACCACGCTCACAACTGACAAAGTGATCACTTTTGATGCAGATGATAGGGATACTGTCCATGATCCTCACATGATGCTCTGGTAATAACATTATATGTGGCTAACCATTTTGTACGCAGGATATTGGTTGATAATGGCAGCTCCGTCAACATAATACAACTGGAGACTCTGAAGAGAATGAATGTGTCTCCGATGGATATCACTTCGAAGTCTACTGTGCTCGTTGGTTTCAGTGGAGAAGCTAGGAACACAGTGGGAGAGATAAGGCTACCCGTATATGTTGAAGGAGTCAACAAGATGCAATGTTTCTGTGTGATGGATTCTCTATCCTGCTATAACATCATCCTAGGAAGACCATGGATCCACGATATGAAGGCCGTTCCATCAACGTATCACCAATGCATCAAGATCCCTACCCCTTGGGGGGTTGTCAAGATCGACAGTGATCAGCAGGAGGCGAAAGAATGCTACTCATCCTCGATGAAATCCTCAACCAAACCTAGTGCAGCATAGCAACTAAAGACGCGGGCCCAGGATATCGTGGAGGATCCGGAGCAGGATGTGAAGAAAATTATCCTAGACCAGGATAATCCCGATATTTCGGTGCTCGTGGGAACCAATATCCCTCAGGATATTGAAGAACAATTAATTAACTTTTTGAAATGCAGGATGTCAACGTTTGCGTGGAAGCATGAGGATATGTGATGCGTGTTAGTGTGTATATGTTTTTTAATATATAATTAAGCCCTTTTTACACTTTTAACCAAGTTTTAAATTTATAAAACACGATATTCACTAACACTAAACACACATATGGGCAAGTGCACCCATCGTGGACGTAGTATAGTGTTGGTAAGATACCGAGGTCGTCCAAGGACACAAGAGCTTTTAATACCGGTTTATCCTCAACGTCTAACCAAATCAAAAAGTTAGAAAAATGTTTTAAACTAAGAAAAATAAAAACTAACTAAATGCTGAAAAATAAAATAAAATAAAAACAGATAGACAAGATGAATCACTTGGATCCGACACGTGTATTAGTATAACCTTTGATTATTTTCGCACTTTTGCACTTGTTTAAGAGATTATCTTAGTTATTGTAGTAGGCCCCTCTTTTGAAGGCGACGTTACCCTCAACCCAGTAGTTTGAGTCAGCAAGGATACAATCCTAAAGGGTCGGATTATTGAAAGATAATGAATTAAGTTATTAATGCAAATTATGGTAGGCCCCGCTTTTGGCGGTGACGTTACCCTCGGCTAAGTAGTCTGAGTCAGCAGGGATACAGTCCTAAATAGCCGGGTTATAGTATTAATAGTAGTTAGCTTATGAGGGGGTCAAAGAGTTTGGATCCCCGCCATCCAATACCTATGGGCATTGAAGGAGATCCTACTAAATTTGACCCAGGTCCCAAGCAGGACCTCTAAACGCTGAACAAGGGCAAGACCCTTACCAAACCGTTCCCTTAACCCCCGACCAGGTAGCCAACATACCTCCATATAGACCGTGGAGATATGAATGGTGAAAATCTTTTATTTTATATAGACAGTAAAATAATGCCAAGACACCACGGACAAACGATAAGGAAAGATCACCTTCAACATAAGTAACTAGTTATTAAAGTCATTAATACAAAACCAAATAAAAAGTGCAAAAGATTAAAAATAAAAAGTATTATACTAAACACTTGTCTTCACCAAGTGATGTAAGAGACTTAGGCAAACATGGCCTTGATTGTCAAGAACTCTTACGATCAATCTTGGATCCCGAGACGACTCACACACTCTACGATGGACAATGGATGATGGTGGTGGATGATGGTGTTATGGTGGTGGTGGGTGGTGGATGAAGTGTGAGAGAGGTGGTGTGCCAAGGGATGAGAGAGAATGAAACCAAGCTCCTCTATTTATAGGCTGGACAGAACGCTGGGCAAGGCCCCGTGTCCGCTGGACACGGCCCCGTGCCCGTCTGACACTCTCTCTCTTCATTAATTGTAATTGCGAATTACAATTAATGCGCCTGCTGTACTTTCAACACGCCCCCGTGCTCGCTGGACACGGCCCCGTGCCCAACAATAGAAGCTTCTACTGGTTTGTCTTATCTGCTGCTTCCTGGGCACGCCCCCGTGTTCGCTGGACACGGGGCGTGTTCAGACTCTGTTTTCTTCTCTTTGTCTTGGGAGGTGCCGTTGAGGGTCCGGGCAGTCCACTTCTGTTCCTTTTCTTGTATTTATGGTAGAATTAGGGGTCTTTTTGCTTCTTTTGTGATTTTGAGCTCATTTCATCCTGAAAATACAAAAGGAAGACAAAAACACTCTTTTTCCAACATTAGTACTTAAAAAGGGTTAGTTTTATGCCTTAATTGATGTGTTTTATATGTTGCATTTTACACACATCAAATACCCCCACACTTGAACTTTTGCTTGTCCTCAAGCAAAACTCTTTTAATGTGGCTTACACTCCCAAATGGAATAGGTAGAAGAGAAGTTTTTAGCTTGTCCTAGAGTGTCGGGAATCCAAGGTTTGTATAGGTTTTATTTTTATTTTATTTACAATCCTATTCGTCATGATTTATTTTGAACTTTTCATAAGATAAACTACTTATTTGGGCATAACATGCCTTTTTAAAATTCCATTTATATACAAGTTCACATACCTCACGGGAGATCACTCAATCACTCGGCCGAAGGTGTATATTTAAGTGAATCGCTCGAGAGCGGCACGGACTTACGTTTTCCATAGGCTTGCCAAGCGATCAATCCTCCTCCTTTTTAACTTTTTACCTTTGTAAATATCAAGAGGACTTTTGGGGTGAAGGCTTGGGTTTAAAGGTGGGTGGTTGGTTAGTGGTTAGTAAAAAGGGCGAAAATCGTAACAAGTGGCGGTTTTCGTAAAATACCTTATTTTTAGTGACATTTATTTTTGAAGTATTTCTCCAAACAAGCTTTTGTAGCTTATGTTTGTTTTTGACTTCATTATTCATATTTTTTTTTTTCGTCACGTAAAGGGTATGTTTATGAAAAACCGAGCTTGTTACTAAAATAAGGGTGAAAAAATGAAAAAGGTTTTTGGTGGGTAAAAAAAATTGTTTTGGGGGTAATGAAATGAAAGGTTTAGGCTCAAAGGGGTTTTTCTAGGGGGATTTTGGGTAGGTAAAAAAAATGAAAAATAATGGTTTTGAAAGAAAAATAGTTAGTCCTAATGCCTCCATCATTTACTTACTTGGGTTTAAGTTGGTAAGGACCGGGAATGTATCGTCGTGGCAAGTTCTAGATTTGTAAAGACCGAGCGGCTATTCACACAAGAAACGAAAAATGAGCATTTATTCTAAATATGTATATTTTTATGCTCAATAAAGGCTCAAAACTCACTTTTGTGGGAATGGGTTTTTAATGTGACCAAGCATATATAATCGAATTTTTAACTAGACTTGTTATACCGTTTCATAATTTTCTTATGTTAGTTCTTTTTATCACGACGCTATCGGTTGTAAAATAAAAAAAATATAATCCTTTTATAACTTGTTATTCCCAACTTAAACTAAGACAAGTAAATAAAAAAAAATGAAAAAGTTTTTGAAAAAAATTTGGGGTGTTTAGCGGTTCCAATAGATTTTGTGTAAGGCTTGTTTTAGGATTTTGCAAAATTTCAAGGTTTTAGCATCCCCCCCACACTTAAATTACACATTGTCCTCAATGTGTCCAAAAATAAAGTTTTTGGTTGATTAGAATATGTAAAAGTGTGTTTAAAAACAAAGTTTTGTGTTACTGGCGCTCTGGACACGGCCCCGTGTTGACCGGGCACGGCCCCGTGGTCAAGTGCCAGTAACAGAAATTATAGAAGTGAAACAGAAGCCTGGACACGGGGGCGTGTCCGCTGAACACGGCCCGTGTCCAGTTACCTGAACTGGGTGATTTCCTGCAGGGGGCTCAGCACGGGGCCGTGTTGGTTGGGCACGGCCCGTGTGGAGCCTTCTGTTATGGAGATTTTTGTCGGTTTGTTCTGTTCTTCTGCATGGTTCCATTTTTTCTCGTTCCCTTTTTCATCCATTACCACCATGAGTCCATAAATCATAAAAACCATCATAACATTGCTAATAGAGAGACATTACATAAAAAAAAATTACATAGATATTAAGCTTATGGAGTTCTAGCCCTATGTTTTATTTTAATTTAGCAAAATTTCCAAGAATCTACTGATCTTGGTTAGATAAGGCTTTGTAGAGCTCCACCTTTCGGGTGCGGTTCTCCTCATATGTCGGCAAGCCACTCCTCTACCTCCCTTGGAAGGAGGAAGGAGGGCTCGTTTGCATTTGTTTGAGGAGTTTCAACTTCCGCCGGGACTTCTTGTGGGATTTCCATAGGAGGTTCCGCGGGGAGGTCTCCCCACCCGGTAGGGTTGTTAATACCGAGTGCTAAGTTCCAGTCTTGTTGTGGAAGAACTGGTTCCATAGGAGGTGCCACCAAAATGTTTAACCTTTGGTGCAAAAGGTTAATCTCTTGGAAGCTGCTTTCCAATCCCATAGTAAGATCGTTAATACGGTCAATGAGGACCTCCTCCACAGATGTCATTTCGTCGAGAGCTTCCCTTAGCGCTATCACGTAGTGCACAAGTGTAGCTTCAACGGAGGGCCTCCTTCCCCTTCGGCTGTTTGAGGAATGAACGGATGATGTTTCGCTGTTTTCACTCGCCATTCTACGAAAAATAAACCAGAAAAATAGTTTATAAGACGAAAAAGCTTCTGGACACGGCCCCGTGCTCACTGAGCACGGCCCCGTGTTCATCTTTCTGCAGAATTTTGGAGCAAGGAACCTTGGTTTTTTTAAGTTATTTTCTGAGTTTACGCAAGCTTTTTGACAGTAAATAACTCTAAACAATGTTACATAACATGTTTTTACCAAGATTCCATGACCAAAACTCCTTGTTTCCTACCATAAAGATTGAAAATTCAAACTTTTCATGGTGGCTTTTGAAGAAAGATGAAGAAGAAGGAAATGTCTAGAAGAGGAAAGGACAAGATGGGTTGTTGGAAACTTCTTTTAGACTTACCTAGGATTGTTTGAGAGAAGATTCCTTCAAATCTCTGTCCCCAAGTTGGTCCAAATGTGCAGGATTTTTGGCTGCATTTATAGAAAATGACAGCCTGCTGGACACGGCCCCGTGTCCGCTGGACACGGCCCCGTGTGCAGAGAAAATTCTGACACAGTTTGTCCGTATTCTGACGTCATGATCAGAGGGGAATCTTTTGATGGACACGGGGGCGTGTTGGCCGAGCACGGCCCCATGTCGGAAAGCTGACTTATGAAGTTTTGTCTTTTCTAAGGAGCTAACTTGTATCGGGTGGCTCCTGACTTGTTGGAACAACCCCAAAGTGCCTAAGATACCTTAATTGTCCTATACTAAGGCGAGAACGCAAGAGGTTGTCGGTGAGGGTAATTCCTATTTTTATTCTAGGTGGACAAGTCCAACCCTTTCCCGGGCTCTCGTTAAAGAAGGTGTATGCCGAATCACTCAGGTCTATGTATGCACCGAACGAGGTCGATGGGGAGTCCTTCACGGCACAATCGGCACAGGGACGACTATCGTCCGTGTCTTGTTTAGGAGGAAAGGTATTTTCGGGAGCAACGGGGTTGTCGGAATGCGGTTCCAACATTTCCTCATGGTCATCATCTTGGGATGGATCTAAGAAATCCTTCCTAAGTTCTTTTGACCAATTTAGAAGTAGTTCTTCTAGTTGAAATAGCTCGTCAAGGAGCATATCTCCTAGAATATCTGGCTGGGCGCATTCGAGGGAGAAATAATGTTTATTTTTACTTTCGCCCCTCTTAAGGTTACAAGGAATTGGTGGGTCTATATAGTGTGGCCTATAAGTGAGGAAGAAACATTTTAATTCCTCGTGTTCGCCTCCACATATTCGACACCACAAACCATAAGAGTGCCGAAAGTAAAAAGAATCACTATCACTCATGTTTGTATCAGAAATTACCAACCGCCGGGATCGAACGGTTCTGTTTTCAGCAACTGAATCTTGGGCACGGGGGCGTGTTGAGTGGACACGGCCCCGTGTTCAGCCTACTGTCTGATATAAAACAGGATTGCCAGTTCCAATGATTGGGCACGGGGCGTGTTCAGCGGGCACGGCCCCGTGTCGAGCTCTGCAGAAGCTAAAAAAATCTAAAAAAAATCCTAAAAATTAAAGAAAAATAAAAAGATGATTAGGCCGTTGATTCCTAACTTTCTTAAAATCCTTGTGTCCCCGGCAACGGCGCCAAAAACTTGATGCGTGTTAGTGTGTATATGTTTTTTAATATATAATTAAGCCCTTTTTACACTTTTAACCAAGTTTTAAATTTATAAAACACGATATTCACTAACACTAAACACACATATGGGCAAGTGCACCCATCGTGGACGTAGTATAGTGTTGGTAAGATACCGAGGTCGTCCAAGGACACAAGAGCTTTTAATACCGGTTTATCCTCAACGTCTAACCAAATCAAAAAGTTAGAAAAATGTTTTAAACTAAGAAAAATAAAAACTAACTAAATGCTGAAAAATAAAATAAAATAAAAACAGATAGACAAGATGAATCACTTGGATCCGACACGTGTATTAGTATAACCTTTGATTATTTTCGCACTTTTGCACTTGTTTAAGAGATTATCTTAGTTATTGTAGTAGGCCCCTCTTTTGAAGGCGACGTTACCCTCAACCCAGTAGTTTGAGTCAGCAAGGATACAATCCTAAAGGGTCGGATTATTGAAAGATAATGAATTAAGTTATTAATGCAAATTATGGTAGGCCCCGTGCCCGTCTGACACTCTCTCTCTTCATTAATTGTAATTGCGAATTACAATTAATGCGCCTGCTGTACTTTCAACACGCCCCCGTGCTCGCTGGACACGGCCCCGTGCCCAGCAATAGAAGCTTCTACTGGTTTGTCTTATCTGCTGCTTCCTGGGCACGCCCCCGTGTTCGCTGGACACGGGGCGTGTTCAGACTCTGTTTTCTTCTCTTTGTCTTGGGAGGTGCCGTTGAGGGTCCGGGCAGTCCACTTCTGTTCCTTTTCTTGTATTTATGGTAGAATTAGGGGTCTTTTTGCTTCTTTTGTGATTTTGAGCTCATTTCATCTTGAAAATACAAAAGGAAGACAAAAACACTCTTTTTCCAACATTAGTACTTAAAAAGGGTTAGTTTTATGCCTTAATTGATGTGTTTTATATGTTGCATTTTACACACATCAATATGACAGGTATATCTAAAGACATTATTACTCACAAGCTTGGAATTGACAGGTCGTTCAAGCCTATACAACAAAAGAGAAGGAAATTCGCCCCTGAGCGGAATGCAATTATCCAAGAGGAAGTTGAAAGATTACTGAAGTCCAGGATGATTAGAAAAGTCAAATTCCCTAGATGGCTAGCAAATGTGGTGGTGGTTCAAAAGAAGAATGGGAAGTGGAGAGTCTGTGTAGACTACACAGACCTGAACAAAGCTTGTCCAAAAGACCCATTCCCTCTGCCTCATATAGACTCGATGGTGGATGCCACTGCCGGTCATGAAATGTTGACCTTCATGGATGCATCCTCAGGATTCTAGCAGATTCAAATGGAACCTTCGGACCAGGAGGATACTGCTTTCATGACACCGACAGGTATTTATTGTTATACTGCAATGCCTTTCGGTTTAAAAAATGCAGGTGCAACGTACCAGAGATTGGTGAATATGATGTTTAAAGACAAACTGGGGGACACCATGGAAGTGTACATTGATGATATGATGGTCAAATCCAAGAAAGCTGAGGATCATCTTTAGGATATTAAAGGAGCATTCGATATCCTGGACCAGTATAATATGAAACTTAATCCTGCAAAGTGTCATTTTGGAGTGGGGGCAGGAAAGTTTTTAGGATACATGGTGACAAAAAGAGGGATAGAGGCAAGCCCGGAGCAGATCAAAGCTATCTTAAATATAAAGTCTCCCTCGAATATGAAGGATGTTCAACGGCTAACAGGACGAGTGGCAGCCTTAAATAGATTCATATCAAGATCCTCGGAAAAGTGTAAAGAATTCTATGATATCCTGAAGAAGAATAAAAAGTTTGAGTGGGGTGAGATGCATGAAGCAGCCCTGCAGGATTTGAAGCAGTATCTCTCAACCGCACCTCTAGTGATGAAGCCTGAGGATGGTGAACCATTATCCTTGTATCTGGCAGTATCAGGGAATGCAGTAAGTGCAGTACTCGTAAAGGATCACGAAGGTCAGCAGTATCCTGTTTATTATGTTAGCAAAAGTTTGTTAAATGCTGAAACTAGATATTCTCACCTAGAAAAACTTATACTAGCTCTAGTAATGGCATCAACAAAGCTTAGACATTATTTTGAAACATATAGGATTCATGTTAAAACTAATTATCCTGTTAAGAATGTGCTTAGAAAACCGGAGATGTCGGGTAGAATGGCCAAGTGGTCAGTAAAATTAAGTGCCTATGATTTAGTATATGAACCTAGAAATGCCATAAAGTCTCAGGCTTTAGCTGACTTTGTGGCTGATTTTAGTAGTGACATTCAGGACGAGGTAGACCTAGAAGTTCAACAGTTAGGAGAATCCTCAGGATCCTGGACATTATATACTGATGGTGCATCTAATGTAAGAGGAGTAGGATTAGGAATACTACTAAAATCGCCACAGGGGGACATAATACCCCAGGCTGTTAGATGTGAATTCCCTGCTACTAATAATGAGGCAGAATACGAAGCCTTAATTGCAGGATTAGAATTGGCTAAGAATATGAATATTAAGAATTTGCAAGTATATGTTGATTCCTTGTTAATTACTAATCATTTTAATGGATCCTATGCAGTCAAGGGTGAGAAACTAATGGAATACCTCGGTATTCTTAAAAAATTAGCAGGATATTTCGATATTTTTACACTTGAACAGGTACCAAGAGAGGATAACGCCGAAGCAGACGCATTGGCAAACTTGGGATCATCAATCAGGATACCGAAAGGAATCCCAATACCGATATTACATATCCTGTATCCTGCAACGGATCCTCAGCATAAGGAAGTAGCAAGTATTCAAGATCCTGAAGTGGTGTATCCTGGAGAGGATCCTAAATCCTGGACAACTCCAATTATGAGATATCTCAAGGAAGGACATATCCCCGAAGACGAAAATCCTAAGGCATTTAGGATGAAGGTATCATGATTCACTATCATAAATAATATTCTATACAAAAAATCTCTTGCAGGGCCATACTTGAGATGCTTGGAGGATCCTGAAGCCAAAGAAGTACTTCAGGATATACATGAAGGGGATTGTGGTAACCATACCGGGGGCAGGTCATTATTTTCGAAAGTGCTAAGGGCAGGTTATTATTGGCCAACAATGAGAAAAGATGCTGCAGAATATGCTCGAAGATGTGATGCGTGTCAGAGGCATAGTAACATATTGCATCAACCAGCTGAACCACTATATCCTGTAGCATCCCCTTGGCCGTTCATGAAATGTGGGATGGATATAGTAGGGAAGTTACCAAAAGCTCCGGGAGGAAAAGTCTTTATGCTGGCAATGACGGATTATTTCTCTAAGTGGGTTGAAGCGGAAGCATTTGTGCAAGTTAGAGACCAAGAAGTAGTATCCTTCATAAAGAGGAATATCCTGACCAGGTTTGGAGTACCAGCTGAAATCATTTGTGATAATGGGTCCCAGTTTATAAGCAAAAGGACTACTGACTTTTGCAAGAATTGGGGAATCAAAATGATAACGTCTACTCCGGTGCATCCTCAAGCGAATGGACAAGCTGAATCTTCAAACAAGATAATAGTGAATAACTTAAAGAAGAGACTTGGAGCCAAAAAAGGAAGATGGGCAGAGGAATTACCCTTTGTGTTATGGGCTGACAGGACAACGGTAAAAAATGCAACCGGCCAAACCCCATTCTCCTTAGTATTCGGAGCGGAAGCAGTAATTCCAACGGAAATGGCAATACCTACTGCAAGATCTATCCTACAGAATCCTGAGCAGAATCCTGAAACCTTATGTCAAGATTTGGATACCATAGATGAAAAAAAGAGATGCAGCAAGGCTAAGGATGGCAGCATATCAACAAAGAATATCCAGAGCATATAACAAAAACATAAGGACTAGGAGATTTCAAGTTGGTGATTGGGTGCTAAGAAAGGCTTTTCGGAATACTACTAATCCTGCCGATGGCAAGTTAGCTCCGAAATGGGAAGGACCATACGAAGTTGAATTAGAAGCAGGGAAAGGAGCATACAGACTCAAGAATATGGAAGGGGATATGCTACCAAGGTCTTGGAATGCTATACACTTAAAGCTCTATTTCAAGTAAGAATAGAATTTAATTTCTATCCCAGAACGGTATGTATTCTATCTCTTTTAAATATATTTGTTTATTATCTTGAACACAATACTGACTTAGGCATCGGAGGGGTGTTAGCCAAGCTAACACCCACCTTAGTTCACAATTGTTTTGCAGCATATGCTCCAGGATATCGCTCCAGGATGTATACTCAGGATAACTCGGAAGATTAGAGGATTGGCCCCCTCTCTCACGTTTAAGGGATACTGATCCCTTCACAGGTTTAAAGGTATTCACCTTTCTCCCGAATTGGGTTTAAACACCCCGCCTGGAGCGCAAGTTATCCAGGGATAGTTCAAGGTGACGGGACCAGTTCATGTAAAAGTGGCTGACAATTTCGTTACTGTTGGCTATACCCTGGATCCTCAAGGTATATGAGGATTGATCACCCTCTCTCACGAAAGGGTATTTTCATACTCTCTAAGGTTTAAAGGTTTTCACCTTTCTAAGTCTTGGAGTTTATACACTCCCGCCTGTAGCGCATGAAACTCAGGGTTTATCCCCAGTATACTAAGGGTTCATTTCAAGATATCAAGGGTTTTGCCCTGGGGTATTTGGAATTCATTCGAGTCAAAAATATGAATACATTTGTGTTTCTATGTTAAGTACAGGGGACATACGTTATACTATTCTGAGGATGGATTCGAGTTTATAAGTATTGTTTTGGTCAAAAATCACACAAGGATAATGTAACCAAACTTTATGAAAATGGGGTATGATGCTTGGTTAATTATGAAAGTAAAGGATCACTTCTGTGATAAAGATGCAAAGACACAATGATTTATACGAGGAAAAAGCCCTTGATCAATGAATGATCTCCGGCATAAAAAACCTCGGGTGATGGCAACTACCGATCACCAACTTCAATATAACAAAAATATGATTACAACTTTGGATGATAATGAGCTGAGTACAAGGATCACTATTGCTTTTTGTGTCTAAGTGTGTGAGAGTTGCGTTGTATGTCGTGTGTGTTCTTCCGAATGAGGAAGAGTGGTATTTATACATGTGTTGGTGACCTATTTTAGGTAGCTAAACTAATATTCAGCTCATTACCCCTTTAGAAATGAGATACAATCTAGCCTAAATAGCCGCCCATAAATCAAGCCATGTTTCCATATCCTTTGCAACGTCTATCTCTGATTTAGCTCTTGCCATAATTGTGAAGACGCGTCCCTGGATCATGACGCCTAGAGCGTATCCTGCTAGATGTTTCTGCAAAACAATATTGTATTAAGTCAAAGTGGCCGTTAGTATGAGGATCACCATAATGTCTCATGATCCTGATCCTGAAGTCCTGCTGAGGATCACTGTCTGCCAAAGAAATGAGGATCACTGGTTAGGATCATGTGTAAGGATCACCTATAATAAAAATCCAGCCCTAACAATTGCCCCCAAAATATAAGGAGTTAATTATAAATAGACGAGTTATATTTTGTTTCGATCTTATCTCTAACGAGCGATTCCGAATAACTAGCCGTTACACATGGACTAGCCGTTGTGATCATTACGTCATAGATGTGACAATCTCTGCAAATCATCATTATAAATAGGAGATAGGGTTAGGATCATTCTGCATTTAAATTCGAGATATCTTCCCTTTATAATCGCTAACGAAGACTGATCAGGTATCCTCTTCTTCTCTCTTTCCCTTCTTCCTTCTCTTTGCTCTGTTTTTTCTACTCCGTCTCTGTTTCTGTTCCGTCACAAACATGTTGCTCCGGAATTCTCCACACAAGGATTCCAAGAAGGATAGTCCCCTGAAAAGCCAAGGGATCATTAAGGATTCTCCTACGGAGAGATGTTGCTTTACCGATGCTCATGTAGATAGGATCCGTCATTGCTTTCCGGCGGATGCCGTTTTCAAATCCTTCACATCCACTGCCTTGAGTGATTTTACTTCAGATACCTGGGTGATCTTTCCTGCAACTCCATTTATCATAGGATATTCGTATCCTTTTCCGGCCTTCACCCAATCTTTCTTTTCTCTGGCCGGCATATCTTATATCCAAGCTATGCCGATGATCTGGAGGGTCTTGTATACCTTCGAGAGGATCATCGAGCAGGAGGGGATTGATTTAGGGATGGCAGAGCTGGCCGCACTTTATGATCTTACCACGTTTGGTTCTCATCGATATTTGTTGAAACGGAAGGCCGGGGAGGATCATCCTGTTTTGAAAGTTACCAAAAATGACACAAATTGGAAGCGTCGTTTCTTCTTCGTGAGAAGGGATTTCCTCCCTAATGGGAATGATCTGCCCAAGGAGTGGGCTACTCATGGTAGGGTAGAGGATCCTCGAAGGATCACTATCAGTCCTGTCTCATTTGATGAAGATCACTAATATCTCTTTTTATTTCTTGTGCAGCTATATCCATTACTCATCTGAAGTTAAGCCCCGCTGCAAAAGAGAGAGTCCTAGCTTTTAAAAAGCTTGATCCTGAAGTTAGAAGCTTCCAAGTCACTATCCAAGATTCTCAAGAGATATCCTCTGCATCTGCCACAATGTCAAGTAAGTATCCTCATAGAAAGTAAGTTTTATGTAAGAGTATTTAATTTAACAAGGGAACTTATCTTGTTTCTGAATTGTGTAGGTGCTGGAAAATCTGCTAAGTCTGCCAAATCTGCCTCCTTGTTTGGGATTGATGATCTTGCCAAGGTCACGTCTTCGAAGAAGAAGACTTCGGTTGCTAGTCCTTCTGCTTCAGCTCCTAAATTACCCATTAGGGGTAAGGGAAAGAAGAGGAAAGTTTCTGAGGATCTTCAAGGATTCCCTCTCCTCCGTCAGCAATTTCTTGATTCTGTCAACGAGGTCAGGATCACTGCCCCTGTTGGTTATCCTGATGGTTTTTGAGGATCACCCGTGTCTGACGTTATATCCTGTTGTTTTTGCAGAAACTTACTGAAATAGAATCTTATGTTAGCCACGTTGAAGATCAGGATCGCCAGATTGCCGACCTTCATCAAATGGGTGTGCTGAAGGATCTCAAGATCACTGATCTTGAGAAGAAGATCCGGGCTGTTAAGGATGAGGCTGTCAAAGCATTGATCAAGTTCGATTATGAGAAGCATGACATTACTCAGGACGCTAAAGTCTCTGCCGCGATAGCTATGTACAAGATACAACTGCAGATGGCCACGGAGGCTCAGGATCCTTCCTTTGATAAGAGCACATGGGATATTGAAGGCTGGAAGGGAAGGCTAGCAGAGTTGGAGGATGACGATGATGTCGAGGATATCCCTATGCTTGAAGGTGGAGATGCCGGTAAGGATCAGGGGGAGGCGAGTGGAGCTGGTGGTGATGGTGCAGCGAAGGTTTGAGCTGCAAGATTGGGCAATGATGGAAACTTCTAGACATAGCCGGAGCCCAATTTTTTAAATTTTGATAGTAGTTTGTGGTGTTTGAAACAATTATGGTCTGTAATCTTCGAACAATAGTTTCTTAGGGTTAAGGATCCTGGATCCTTTGAACAATAGGTAGGATTGCAAAAGGTGGAGGGATCCTCTGTTTGGGGGATGAAACCTTTGTGATCCTGCCGCTTTTTAATTTCCTGCATAATGCTAAGACCGCATAGACAATGGACACCCTTTGCCAACCCATGTGGACGGGCCACGTTTTGCTGGTAGAAATGTGGGTTGGCAATTTTGACAACTTTTTGAAAGGGTTAATGATCCTTTTATTTAATAATATAACTTAACTTTTCTGGCTTACCTCGTGTTGTTATCCTTATCTTCTTGTTTCTCAGTTGTTTTTGTAGTATATTTTAAAGTAGCAAGAGTTGAAAATATGTTATCCAAATTTAGGATATGATCCTAGATCAAATATCCTGATATTGAAAGTTTTCAAAGTACTTTAGTTCAAGGATCATAGGTTTGGTTGTCAAAGTATAAGGGTCGGTTAGGATAATGAATATAATCAAAATAGTCAAGGATCATACCTGAGGACCCAAGTTAGGATCCTTACCTTCAATCAAGACGATCATAGATAAGACTTTGATAGTTAATAAGGATTAAGGATCCTTATATGTTTAGACATCCAAAACCTGAAAAGTGAGATATAACTTGGGACTAAGCCGATGTAAAAGATAAATTAGTAACTGGGGACATGCCCAAAGGATAACTGGGGATGATCCCGGGGGATCACTGGGGACAAGCCCAAAGGATAACTGGGGACAAGCCCAAAGGATAACTGGGGACAAGCCCAAAGGATCGTATGTAAACTGGAGTATGGCCCTTTCTGGCGACTATCCAAACTTAGTGACATGAAAATGTCAAAACCTTAGCTAACGTGAAAACGTTAGAAACCTTAGGAACGGATGTATGGTACGTCTACCATTATACGTAGGATCCTAAATATAGCCAGTACGATGAGGTTGTCAGCCCCGAAAGTGGGTACTGGTCCCAAAGACGTGAACTATACCAGGATCATCGTGCGCTGCTGGCGGAAACTGGGGATAATCCCAAGGATAACTGGGGTTGGACCCAAGGATCTGTGGTGCTTTTGGAGATCTTTGACGATTTGCTGAAGATACCTGAACTATCATAACTCAAATGGTTTGTGAGTAGAGGATGAAGGATACATGATCCTTATCCTTAGGCTAAAAGTAAGAAAATGCAATAGTTTTTAGGATAAGCGTATTACCAGAGTAAGGATTACTGATATCTCCGGGATCCTTCAAGGATACTTCAATGTAAGGATCACATGCATGAAGGATCATGTTCACATGAAATATTTCTTTAAGTGAACAGCATTCCAGGCTCTTGGTAACAAGTTTCCCTCCATGGTTAGCAACCTGTATGCCCCCTTTCCTGCTTCAGCTTCAATCAAGTAGGGACCTTCCCATTTTGGTGCTAGCTTCCCGTCAGCAGGATTGATAGTATTTTGAAATGCTTTTCTTAACACCATATCTCCGACTTGGAACTTCCTTATCCTGACATTTTTGTTGTAGGTACCAGCCATTCTTTGTTGGTAGCTTGCCATCCTTATTCTAGCTAGATCCCTGATTTCCTCAATAGTATCCAAATCCTGAGCTAGGATTGCAGCATTTTCTTCAGGATCACGAGCAATTGTTCTAGCAGTTGGGATCACCATCTCTGTTGGGATCACTGCTTCTGCCCCAAATACTAAAGAGAAAGGTGTTTGACCAGTGGCATTCTTGGGAGTTGTCCTATCAGCCCATAGCACATAAGGTAACTCCTCTGCCCATTTTCCTTTCTTGGATCCTAGCTTCTTCTTCAGATTGTTGATGATGATCTTGTTGGATGATTCTGCTTGACCATTGGCTTGTGGATGAACTGGTGTTGATGTTATCATCTTGATTCCCCAACTGTCACAAAAGTTAGTGGTTCTGCTTCCAATGAATTGGGAGCCATTATCACATACAATTTCAGAGGGAATGCCAAATCTAGTTATAATGTTTCTTTTAATGAAGGATATGACTTCCTTTTCTCTGACTTGAGCGAAGGCTTCAGCTTCTATCCACTTGGAAAAATAGTCAGTCATGGCAAGCATAAATACTTTTCCACCAGGTGCTTTAGGGAGCTTGCCAACTATATCCATTCCCCATCTCATGAATGGCCAAGAGGATGGTATGGGGTGTAGTAATTCAGCTGGTTGGTGAAGGATATTGCTATGTCTTTGGCAAGGATCACACCTCTTAGCATACTCTATAGCATCCCTTTTCATGGTTGGCCAGTAGTATCCTGTTCTAGGGATCCTTGAGAATAATGCCCTGCCCCCAGTGTGGTTTCCACAATCTCCTTCATGGAAGTCTCTCAACACTTCTTCAATTTCAGGATCCTCAATACATCTTAAATATGGTCCTGCAAGGGATCGTTTATATAGCACATTATTTAAGATTGTAAATTGAGATACCTTGATCCTGAAAGCTCTAGGATTTTCTCCCATTGGGATCTCTCCGTTTTGCAAGTATTTCATGATTGGTGGGATCCATGATCCTGAATAAGATTGAGCTTCTTTACTAGGGATTACTGCAGTATCCTCTTCTATTTCCATGGCTACTTGATTTTCAATAGCAGGAGCCAGGATATGGATGATAGGGATACTTATGTCTTCTGGAATTTTTAAGGATGATCCTAGGTTGGCCAATGCATCAGCTTCCGTGTTATCCTCCCTTGGTACCTGTGTTAAGCTAAAAGAAACAAAAGAGAGTGCCAATTCTTTGACTATCTCTAAATATTTGGTTAGTTTTTCACCTTTAACA
Source organism: Helianthus annuus (assembly GCF_002127325.2). NCBI lineage: Eukaryota > Viridiplantae > Streptophyta > Magnoliopsida > Asterales > Asteraceae > Helianthus > Helianthus annuus. Next base: position 85,556,664 of record NC_035440.2, read on the forward strand.
GCATAGGATCCATTAAAGTGATTGGTGATCAATAATGAGTCTACATATACTTCGAGATATCTTACCCCCATATCCTTAGCAATCTGTAAGCCAGCAATTAAGGCTTCATATTCAGCCTCATTGTTAGTTGCTTGGAACTCACAGGCTATGGAGTGGGGTATTATGTCCCCCTGTGGCGATTTTAGTAGGTGTTAGGGCTGGATTTTTATAGGTGATCCTTACACATGATCCTAACCAGTGATCCTTCTTTCTTTGGCAGACAGTGATCCTCAGCAGAACTTCAGGATCAGGATCATGGGACATTATGGTGATCCTCATACTAACGGCCACTTCCGCTTAATACAATATTGTTTTGCAGGAACATCTAGCAGGATATACTCTAAAGACCATGATCCAGGGACGCGTCTTCACAAATATGGCAAGAGCTAAATCAGAGATAGACGTTGCACAGGATATGGAAACATGGCTTGATTCATGGGCAGCAATTTAGGCTAGATTGTCTTTATTTCTAAAGGGGTAATGAGCTGATATTTAGTCATTTTACCTAAAATAAATCACCCACACATGTATAAATACCCATCTTCCTCATTCGGAAGAGGACACACGACATACGACACAACTCTCAAACACTTAGACACTCAGTGATCCTTGTACTCAGCTCATTACTATCCGAAGTTGTAATCATATTTTTGTTATATTGAAGTTGGTGATCGGTAGTTGCCATCACCCGAGGTTTTTTATGCCGGAGATCATTCATTGATCAAGGGCTTTTTCCTCGTATAAATCATTGTGTCTTTGCATCTTTTATCACAGAAGTGATCCTTTATTTTCATAATTAACCAAGCATCATACCCCGTTTACATAAAGTTTGGTTACATTATCCTTGTGTGATTTTTGACCAAAACAGTTTGGCGCCCACCGTGGGGCAATTGGTGCTTCATTCATAAGAAAATCTTTTGTTCGAAATCATCTCAGAGAGTAACATGGCTTCATCATTGAAGAACACGTCCACAGCGATGTCTGCGGTCACTTCATCACAGATCACCTTGCCTCCTCCACCGGCAGGATCTCAGAGAAATACTGAGAAGAGATCAACTCCCACTTCCTCTAAACCTCTATCTTCTTCTGCTATGAATTCTTCTATTCCCAGTACTAGTGATGTATTTGCTTTAATTTTGCAGATGAAGGATCGTATGCAGCGGCAAGATGAAACTAACGAAAGGATCCTCAGGGAAATTGGAGATCTCAAAAGACAAAAGAAAGCGGCAGAGGATCATTCTCCACTGATGCCCAAATCCTTGAGCTTTGATACTCCAATGATCACTTCCCAGCCATCGGGGATCCCGGACGTGCAAATTATAGGGGAGTCAAGAGGATCACATCTCAACTCGGCAGCAATGACTCAGACATCAGGCTCACATTTTCAGCCCGTAGGATCCTATCCTCAGTACATGGGATCCTTCAGGAATTCGGGAGCCTATCCGGAGACACAGCAGTTTCCAGGATCCTACTTTGTTCCAGGATCATCCCAGGTTCAAGGATCCTACTTTGTTCCAGGATCATCCCAGGTTCAAGGATCCTCCTTTGTTCCAGGATCATCCCAGGTTCAAGGATCCTCCTTCGTTCCAGGATCATCCCAGATACCAGGATCCTTACAGATGCCAGGATCCCTAAAAAGTTTGCAAACAGGGAGTCTAGATGTCCATCAAGGGGACTTCATTCCAATGCAGACCATTGCTTCCACTGGTCCCTCGGATACAGGTACCAATCATGCTATGGCCAGGGAATTACAGAAACTAAAGGACATGATCTCAAGTGTTCCAGGGGTAGTCAAGCCTATCCCAGAGATTGCGGATGGAAGCCACAAGGTATCCCGTTTTGCACCACCAATTTGTGATGCAGAGGTACCCAAAAGGTTCCATATCCCTACCATGAAGCTGTATGATGGCACAACGGATCCAGAGGAGCATATAGCACAATACAGGGAGAGGATGGAGATCAATCCTATCCCAGAAAAATTGAAGGAAGCATGCCTATGTAAAGGATTTGGATCCACTCTTACTGGATCAGCTCTTAAGTGGCTGCTAAGTCTTCCCCCTTACTCTATTACTTCATTTGCCAATTTAGTTAATTTATTCAATAACCAATTCTCTTGTAGTAGAAAATTTGAAAAATTAACTAGTGATCTGTACAGGATAACTCAAAATCATAACGAATCATTAAGGGATTATATAACTAAATTTAGTAAAGAATCCTTGGACATTCCCAACTTGGATATGGCTACGGCTGTTGAAGCCTTCAAAATGGGACTGCTTAAGGATTCATTATTCTATGATGATCTTGTTATGACACCATGCAGGAATTTAGATGAAGTAAGAACTCGAGCACTCAGGTTTATCCGGTTAGAGGACGACAAGAGGATCCAGGAAAGACAAGTAGGATCCTCAAAACAAGATAAGCAAGGATCCTCCTTCAAAAGCAACAAGTTCAAATCCTACCATAGAAATGAGAACAAGAATGTGCATGCTGTTGACCAAGAAGAGGATGATGAAGAATATCCTCCAATCTCAGAATATTGTTTTTCCGTTGATAATCATGAACTGATCCTTGCAATGCAGAATCTAGGTGAAAAAGCTAGATGGCCCAGGAAGAATGATAAACCATCCGGGACTAAAGATAAGTCCAAATGGTGTGCATACCATGAGGATTTCGGGCATCTAACTGAAGATTGCATAGCCTTAAGAAAAGAAATTGGATACCTGCTAAGCAAGGGGCATCTAAAAGAATTGTTGGGGAGAAAAAAGCAAAGGACCCAGGATCCTGAAAGGATCCCTGAAAAAGCTCCGGCACCTCCAGCAAACGCACAAGTGATTAACTTTATATCCGGAGGGTCAGACATTTGTGGTACATCCTTTTCAGCGGCCAAAAGACATGCAAAAGAATCAAAAATGGATAATGGAGAAAGGCCTATTAGAACCTCAAGTGTCTCAGAAGGGAAGATGATAACATTTGATGAGGACGATCGCATTAACATTCAGGATCCTCACCATGATAGTTTAGTTATCACTCTCTTTATCTCTAACCATTTTGTCCGCAGGATCCTTATTGACGGAGGGAGCTCAGTGAACATTATCCAGCTTGATGTCTTGAAGAAGATGGGAATCCCAGAATCAGACATCACACCAAGATCCTCCGTGCTTGTAGGATTCAGTGGGGAAACAAAGAAAACTCTGGGGGACATCAAACTCCCAATCTACGTGGAAGGATTACATAATTATCAGAAATTTTGTGTTATTGACTGTTTATCTTGTTGCAACGTTATCCTTGGCAGGCCTTGGATACATGATATGAAAGCAGTCCCATCTACCTACCATCAATGTGTGAAGCTCCCTAGCCCATGGGGAATAATCAAGATCGATAGTGACCAGCAGGAGGCTAAGGATTGTTATACCTCATCTATGAAGCCAACCTCGAAGCCAAGGGAGCAATAGCAATTACAGTATCCTCCAAGGAATGTCTTGGAGGCAAGGGAACAAGATGTAGATGAAATCCTCTTGGATCCTAGTGATCCTGAATCAAAAATCTATATCGGATCAGGGATCCTTGGCGAGATGAAAGAAGACATGATATCCTTCCTCAAGAGAAGAAAATCTACCTTTGCTTGGAAACATGAAGATATGACAGGTATATCTAAGGATATTATTACTCACAAACTTGGCATTGACAGGTCTATCAAGCCAATCCATCAAAAAAGGAGGAAGTTTGCACCAGAAAGGAATGCCATTATCCAAGAAGAAGTAGAGAGACTACTTCAAGCAGGTATGATCAGAGAGGTAAAGTATCCAAAATGGTTAGCCAATGTGGTTGTTGTCCAAAAGAAAAACGGAAAGTGGAGGGTATGTGTCGATTTCACTGATTTGAATAAGGCATGTCCCAAGGATCCTTTCCCATTACCCCACATTGACTCTATGGTGGATGCAACAGCGGGGCATGAACTGTTAACTTTTATGGATGCATCATCTGGATTCCAACAAATCCAGATGGAACCATCTGACCAAGAGGATACAGCCTTTATGACCCCAACCGGTTTATATTGTTATATTGCCATGCCTTTTGGACTAAGAAATGCAGGTGCAACATATCAAAGGCTGGTAAATATGATGTTCAAAGATCAAATTGGAAAAACTATGGAGGTGTACATAGATGATATGGTGGTCAAGTCGAAGAAAGCTGAGGATCACCTAAGGGACTTAGAAGAAGCATTCGATATCCTTGATAATTACAACATGAAACTTAATCCTTCAAAATGCCATTTTGGTGTTAAGGCAGGAAAGTTCTTAGGATACATGGTAACCCAGAGGGGCATTGAAGCAAGCCCGGAACAAATCAAAGCATTAATAAATATCAAATCTCCTGCCAATGCCAAGGATGTCCAAAGACTAACAGGAAGGATAGCAGCTTTGAACAGGTTCATATCGAAATCCTCAGAAAAATGTAAAGAATTCTACGATATCCTAAGGAAGAATAAGAAGTTTGAATGGACTGAGAAACATGAGAACGCTCTACAAGCCCTCAAAGAATATATGTCCTCAGCACCAGCACTAGCAAAACCGGAAAAAGGAGATGTGTTATCCTTGTACCTGGCGGTATCCTCAACCGCTGAAACCAGATATGTCAGGGAGAATGGCTAAGTGGGCAGTAAAGCTTAGTGCCCATGATATAAGATACGAACCAAGAACAGCTATTAAATCTCAAGCACTAGCTGACTTCGTGGCTGATTTCAGTAGTGATCTACAAATAGAAGCAGAATTGGAGGTTCAGCAGCTGGATGAGACCAAGGATCCTTGGATACTACACACTGACGGATCCTCAAATATCAAAGGCACAGGGCTAGGGATCCTACTAAAATCGCCACAGGGGGACATAATACCCCACTCCATAGCCTGTGAGTTCCAAGCAACTAACAATGAGGCTGAGTATGAAGCCTTAATTGCTGGCTTACAAATTGCTAAGGATATGGGGGTAAAGTATCTCAAAGTATATGTAGATTCATTATTGATCACTAATCACTTTAACGGATCCTATGCTGTTAAAGGTGAAAAACTAACAAAATATTTAGAGATAGTCAAAGAATTGGCACTCTCTTTTGTTTCTTTTAGCTTAACACAGGTACCAAGGGAGGATAACACGGAAGCTGATGCATTGGCCAACCTAGGATCATCCTTGAAGATTCCAGAAGATATAAGTATCCCTATCATCCATATCCTGGCTCCTGCTATTGAAAATCAGGTGGCCATGGAAATAGAAGAGGATACTGCAATGATCCCTAGTGAAGAAGCCCAATCTTATTCAGGATCATGGATCTCACCAATCATGAGATACTTGCAACATGGGGAGATTCCAATGGGAGAAAATCCTAGAGCTTTCAGGATTAAGGTATCTCAATTTGCAATCTTAAATAATGTGCTATATAAACGATCCCTTGCAGGACCATATTTAAGATGTATTGAAGATCCTGAAATTGAAGAAGTGTTGAGAGACTTCCACGAAGGAGATTGTGGAAACCACACTGGGGGCAGGGCATTATTCTCAAGGATCCTTAGAACAGGATACTACTGGCCAACCATGAAAAGGGATGCTATAGAGTATGCTAAGAAATGTGATCCTTGCCAAAGACATAGCAATATCCTTCACCAACCAGCTGAATTACTACACCCCATACCATCCTCTTGGCCATTCATGAGATGGGGAATGGATATAGTTGGCAAGCTCCCTAAAGCACCTGGTGGAAAAGTATTTATGCTTGCCATGACTGACTATTTTTCCAAGTGGATAGAAGCTGAAGCCTTCGCTCAAGTCAGAGAAAAGGAAGTCATATCCTTCATTAAAAGAAACATTATAACTAGATTTGGCATTCCCTCTGAAATTGTATGTGATAATGGCTCCCAATTCATTGGAAGCAGAACCACTAACTTTTGTGACAGTTGGGGAATCAAGATGATCACATCAACACCAGTTCACCCACAAGCCAATGGTCAAGCAGAATCATCCAACAAGATCATCATCAACAATCTGAAGAAGAAGCTAGGATCCAAGAAAGGGAAATGGGCAGAAGAGTTACCTTATGTCCTATGGGCTGATAGGACAACTCCCAAGAATGCCACCGGTCAAACACCCTTCTCTTTAGTATTTGGGGCAGAAGCAGTGATCCCAACAGAGATGGTGATCCCAACTGCTAGAACAAGTGCTCGTGATCCTGAAGAAAATGCTACAATCCTAGCTCAGGATTTGGATACTATTGAGGAAAACAGGGATCTAGCTAGGGTAAGGATGGCAAGCTACCAACAAAGGATGGCTGGTGCCTACAACAAGAATGTCAGGATAAGGAAGTTCCAAGTTGGAGATATGGTGTTGAGAAAAGCATTTCAAAATACTATCAATCCTGCTGACGGGAAGCTAGCACCAAAATGGGAAGGTCCCTACTTGATCGAAGCTGAAGCAGGAAAGGGGGCATATAGGTTGCTAACCATGGAAGGAAACTTGTTACCAAGAGCCTGGAATGCTGTTCACTTAAAGAAATATTTCATGTGAACATGATCCTTCATGCATATGATCCTTACATTGAAGTATCCTTGAAGGATCCCGGAGATATCAGTGATCCTTACTCTGGTAATATGCTTATCCTAAAACTATTGCATTTTCTTACTTTTTGCCTAAGGATAAGGATCATGTATCCTTCATCCTCTACTCACAAACCATTTGAGTTATGATAGTTCAGGTATCTTCAGCAAATCGTCAAAGATCTCCAAAAGCACCACAGATCCTTGGGTACAACCCCAGTTATCCTTGGGATTATCCCCAGTTTCCGCCAGCAGCGCACGATGATCCTGGTATAGTTCACGTCTTTGGGACCAGTACCCACTTTCGGGGCTGACAACCTCATCGTACTGGCTATATTTAGGATCCTACGTATAATGGTGGACGCACCATACATCCGTTCCTAAGGTTTCTAACGTTTTCACGTTAGCTAAGGTTTTGACATTTTCATGTCACTAAGTTTGGATAGTTGCCAGAAAGGGCCATACTCCAGTTTACATACGATCCTTTGGGCTTGTCCCCAGTTATCCTTTGGGCTTGTCCCCAGTTATCCTATGGGCTTGTCCCCAGTGATCCTCTGGGATCATTCTCAGTCATACTTTGGGCATGTCCCCAGTTACTAATTTATCTTTTACATTGGCTTAGTCCCAAGTTATATCTCACTTTTCAGGTTTTGGAAGTCTAAACATATAAGGGTCCTTAATCCTTATTAACTATCAAAGTCTTATCTATGATTGTCTTGATTGAAGGTTAGGATCCTAACGTGGATCCTCAGGTATGATCCTTGACTATTTTTGATTATACTCTTTATCCTAACCAACCCTTATACTTTGACAACCGAACCTATGAGAATTTTCAATATAAGGATATTTGATCCAGGATCATATCCTAAGTTTATTAAACACTTTGTCAACTCTTGTTATTTTAACAAATATAGCAATTGAGAAATAAGAGGATTATTGAAGGATAACAACACAAGATAAGCCAGAAAAAGTTAAGTTATATTATTAAACAAAAGGATCATTAACCCTTTCAAAAAGTTGTCAAAACTGCCAACCCACATTTCTACCAGCAAAACGTGGCCCGTCCACATGGGTTGGCAAAGGGTGTCCATTGTCTATGCGGTCTTAGCATTTTGCAGGAAATAAAGGCGGCAGGATCACAAAGGCTTCATCCCCCAAACAGAGGATCCCTCCACCTTTTGTAATCCTACCTATTGTTCAAAGGATCCAGGATCCTTAACCCTAAGAAACTATTGTTCAGAGATTACAGACCATAATTGTTTCAAACATCAACAACCACAAAAAAACACTACCAATCCTAAAAAATTGGGCTCCGGCCTAGTCTCGAAATATCCATCATCGCCCAATCATGCAGCCTACACCTTCGCTGCTTCATCACCACCAGCATCTCCACCTTGATCCTTCTCAGCATCACCACCTTCCAGCATGGGGATCTCCTCAGCCTCATCCTCGTCCTCCAGGTCTGCCAGCCTTGCCTTCCAACCTTCAACATCCCATGAGCTTTTGTCAAAGGTAGGATCCTGAGCCTCCTCGGCCATCTGAAGTTGTATCTTATACATAGCAATTGCCGCGGAGACCTTAGCATCTTGGGTGATCTCCTGCTTCTCGTTATCCATATCAATCAACCTCTGAGCAGCCTCAGCCTTCATGACCCGGAGTTCCTTCTCAAGATCTCCTATCTTGAGATCCTTAAGCACGCCCATTTGTTGAAGGTCAGCAATCTGGCTCTCTTGGTCCTCAACATGGCCAAGATAGGTCTCAATCTCGGCAAGTTTCTGCAACAGGAGAAGAAAAAGATAAGCATAGGATCAAATGATCCTCAAGAAAAGCAGAATACACAAACAGGATATGTGAAACGGATAACCAACAGGGGCAGTGATCCTTACCTCATTCACGTAGTCGAGGAATTGCTGACGGAGGAGGGGAAATCCTTGGAGATCTTCAGAGGTTTTCCTCTTTTTTCCCTTGCCCCGGATAGATGCTTTGGGAGCTGATGCTGAAGGACTAGCAGCAGGAGCCTTCTTCTTCTTTGAAGATGTGACATTGGCAAGATCACTTATCCCAAATATGGAGGCAGATTTAACAGACCTGGCAGATTTTCCAGCACCTACACAATTCAAAAACAAGATAAGTTCCCTTATTAAATTAAATACTTTTACATAAAACTTACTTTTTATGAGGATACTTACTTGACATTGTGGCAGATGCAGAGGATATCTCTTGAGAATCTTGGATAGTGATTTGGAAGCTTCTAACTTCAGGATCAAGCTTTTTAAAAGCTAACACTCTTTCTCTTGCAGCAGGGGTCAATTTTAGGTGAGCAACGGAAATAGCTGCATAAAAGACAAAGGAAAAAAGGCATTAGTGATCCTCATCATATGAGACAGGACTGATAGTGATCCTTCGAGGATCCTCTACCCTACCATGAGTGGCCCATTCCTTGGGCAGATCCTTCCCATCCGGGATGGAATCCCTCTTAACAAAGAAAAACCGACGTTTCCAGTTTGTATCATTCTTGGTAACTTTGAAGATAGGGTGATCCTCCCCAGCTTTCCGTTTCAGCAGATACCGATGTGATCCAAACGTAGTAAGATCATAGAGCTCAGCTAGCTCCGCCATCCCCAGGTCAATTCCTTCCTGCTCAATGATCCTCTCGAAGGTATACAGAACCCTCCAGATCATCGGCATAGCTTGGATGTAAGAGATGCCGGTTAGAGAAAAGAAGGATTGGGTGAAGGATGGAAAAGGATATGAATACCCTATGGTGAAGGGAGTAGCAGGAAAAGCCACCCAGGTATTCGAAACAGAGTCGCTCAAAGCACTAGGATCAAAGGACTTGAAAACAACATTCGCCGGAAAGCAATGACGAATTTTGTCTATGTGGGCATCAGTAAAGCAGCACCTCTCCGTAGGAGAATCCTTAATAATCCCCTGGCTTTTTAAGGGACTATCCTTCTTGGAATCCTTGTGCAGAAAATTCCGAAGCAGCATGTTTGGAACAGAAACAGGGTAGAAGCAGAAAACAGAGCAAAGAAAAATAGAGAGAAGAAGAAAGAGAAGAGTAGAATACCTGATCAATCTTCGAGTGCAGAATATAAAGGGAAGTATCTTGAATTTAAATACAAACTGATCCTCACCCTATCTCCTATTTATAATCATGATCTGCAGGATTGTCACATCTCTGACGTAATGATCACAACGGCTAGTCCGAACATAACGGCTAGTTTCTTGGAGTCGCCCGTTAGAGATAAGATCGAAACAAAATATAACTCGTTTATTTACAATTAACTCCTTATATTTTGGGGGCAATTGTTAGGGCTGGATTTTTATAGGTGATCCTTACACATGATCCTAACCAGTGATCCTTCTTTCTTTGGCAGACAGTGATCCTCAGCAGAACTTCAGGATCAGGATCATGGGACATTATGGTGATCCTCATACTAACGGCCACTTCCGCTTAATACAATATTGTTTTGCAGGAACATCTAGCAGGATATACTCTAAAGACCATGATCCAGGGACGCGTCTTCACAAATATGGCAAGAGCTAAATCAGAGATAGACGTTGCACAGGATATGGAAACATGGCTTGATTCATGGGCAGCAATTTAGGCTAGATTGTCTTTATTTCTAAAGGGGTAATGAGCTGATATTTAGTCATTTTACCTAAAATAAATCACCCACACATGTATAAATACCCATCTTCCTCATTCGGAAGAGGACACACGACATACGACACAACTCTCAAACACTTAGACACTCAGTGATCCTTGTACTCAGCTCATTACTATCCGAAGTTGTAATCATATTTTTGTTATATTGAAGTTGGTGATCGGTAGTTGCCATCACCCGAGGTTTTTTATGCCGGAGATCATTCATTGATCAAGGGCTTTTTCCTCGTATAAATCATTGTGTCTTTGCATCTTTTATCACAGAAGTGATCCTTTATTTTCATAATTAACCAAGCATCATACCCCGTTTACATAAAGTTTGGTTACATTATCCTTGTGTGATTTTTGACCAAAACAGTAGGATCCCGAGCCCTGTGCCCTTGACATTTGAGGATCCGTCAGTGTGTAGTATCCAAGGGTCCTTGGTTTCATCCAGCTGTTGGACCTCCAATTCTGCTTCTTTTTGTAGATCACTACTGAAATCAGCCACAAAGTCGGCTAAGGCTTGTGATTTAATGGCTGTTCTTGGTTCGTATCTTATATCATGGGCACTAAGCTTCACTGCCCATTTAGCCATTCTCCCTGACATCTCCGGTTTCCTGAGGACATTCTTAATTGGAAAATTAGTTTTAACAACAATAGTATGGGTTTCAAAATAATGCCTTAACTTAGTGGATGCCATGATTAATGCAAGAATAAGTTTTTCGAGGTGTGAGTACCTGGATTCGGCATCAAGTAGACTTTTACTTACATAGTAGATAGGATATTGTGTACCTTCGTGATCCTTGACGAGGACAGCACTTACAGCGGTTGGGGATACCGCCAGGTATAAGGATAATACATCTCCTTTTTCCGGTTTTGCTAATGCTGGTGCTGAGGACATATATTCTTTAAGGGCTTGTAAAGCGTTCTCATGCTTCTCAGTCCATTCAAACTTCTTATTCTTCCTTAGGATATCGTAGAATTCTTTGCATTTTTCTGAGGATTTCGATATGAACCTGTTCAAAGCTGCTATCCTGCCTGTCAGTCTTTGAACATCCTTGGCATTGGCAGGAGATTTGATATTTATTAATGCTTTGATTTGTTCCGGGCTTGCTTCAATGCCCCTCTGGGTTACCATGTATCCTAAGAACTTTCCTGCCTTAACACCAAAATGGCATTTTGAAGGATTAAGTTTCATGTTGTAACTATCAAGGATATCGAATGCTTCTTCCAAGTCCCTTAGGTGATCCTCAGCTTTCTTTGACTTGACCACCATATCATCTATGTACACCTCCATAGTTTTTCCAATTTGATCTTTGAACATCATATTTACCAGCCTTTGATATGTTGCACCTGCATTTCTTAGTCCAAAAGGCATGGCAATATAACAATATAAACCGGTTGGGGTCATAAAGGTTGTATCCTCTTGGTCAGATGGTTCCATCTGGATTTGTTGGAACCCAGATGATGCATCCATAAAGGTTAACAGTTCATGCCCCGCTGTTGCATCCACCATGGAGTCAATGTGGGGTAATGGGAAAGGATCCTTGGGACATGCCTTATTCAGATCAGTGAAGTCGACACATACCCTCCACTTTCCATTTTTCTTTTGGACAACGACCACATTGGCTAACCATTTTGGATATTTTACCTCTCTGATCATACCTGCTCGAAGTAGTCTCTCTACTTCTTCTTGGATAATGGCATTCCTTTCCGGTGCAAACTTCCTCCTTTTTTGATGGATTGGTTTGATAGACCTGTCAATGCCAAGTTTGTGAGTAATAATATCCTTAGATATACCTGTCATATCTTCATGTTTCCAAGCAAAGGTAGATTTTCTTCTTTTGAGGAAGGATATTAAGTCTTCTTTCATCTTGCCAAGGATCCCTAATCCGATATAGATTTTTGATTCAGGATCACTAGGATCCAAGAGGATTTCGTCCACATCTTGTTCCCTTGCCTCCAAGACATTCCTCGGAGGATACTGTAATTGCTATTGCTCCCTTGGCTTCGAGGTTGGCTTCATGGATGAGGTATAGCAATCCTTAGCCTCTTGCTGATCACTGTCGATCTTGATTATCCCCCATGGGCTAGGGAGCTTCACACATTGATGGTAGGTAGATGGAACTGCTTTCATGTCATGTATCCAAGGCCTGCCAAGGATAACGTTGCAACAAGATAAACAGTCAATAACACAAAATTTTTGGTAATTATGTAATCCTTCCACGTAGATTGGGAGTTTGATGTCCCCCAGAGTTTTCTTCGTTTCCCCACTGAATCCTACAAGCACGGAGGATCTTGGTGTGATGTCTGATTCTGGGATTCCCATCTTCTTCAGGACATCAAGCTGGATAATGTTCACTGAGCTCCCTCCGTCAATAAGGATCCTGCGGACAAAATGGTTAGAGATAAAGAGAGTGATAACTAAACTATCATGGTGAGGATCCTGAATGTTAATGCGATCATCCTCATCAAATGTTATCATCTTCCCTTCTGAGACACTTGAGGTTCTAATAGGCCTTTCTCCATTATCCATTTTTGATTCTTTTGCATGTCTTTTGGCCGCTGAAAGGATGTACCACAAATGTCTGATCCTCCGGATATAAAGTTAATCACTTGTGCGTTTGCCGGAGGTGCTGGAGCCTTTTCAGGGATCCTTTCAGGATCCTGGGTCCTTTGCTTTTTTCTCCCCAACAATTCTTTTAGATGCCCCTTGCTTAGCAGGTATCCAATTTCTTTTCTTAAGGCTATGCAATCTTCAGTTAGATGCCCGAATCCTCATGGTATGCACACCATTTGGACTTATCTTTAGTCCCGGATGGTTTATCATTCTTCCTGGGCCACCTAGCTTTTTCACCTAGATTCTGCATTGCAAGGATTAGTTCATGATTATCAACGGAGAAACAATATTCTGAGATTGGAGGATAATCTTCATCATCCTCTTCCTGGTCAACAGCATGCACATTCTTGTTCTCATTCCTATGGTAGGATTTGAATTTGTTGCTCTTGAAGGAGGATCCTTGCTTCTCCGGTTTTGAGGATCCCACTTGTCTCTCCTGGATCCTCTTGTCATCCTCTAGCCGGATAAACCTGAGTGCTCGAGTTCTTACTTCATCTAAATTCCTGCATGGTGTCATAACAAGATCATCATAGAATAATGAATCCTTAAGCAGTCCCATTTTGAAGGCTTCAACAGCCGTAGCCATATCCAAGTTGGGAATGTCCAAGGATTCTTTACTAAATTTAGTTATATAATCCCTTAATGATTCATTATGATTTTGAGTTATCCTGTACAAATCGCTAGTTAATTTTTCAAATTTTCTACTACAAGAGAATTGGTTATTGAATAAATTAACTAAATTAGCAAATGAAGTAATAGAGTAGGGGGGAAGACTTAGCAGCCACTTAAGAGCTGATCCAGTTAGAGTGGATCCAAATCCTTTGCATAGGCATGCTTCCTTCAACTTTTCTGGGATAGGATTGATTTCCATCCTTTCCCTGTATTGTGCTATGTGCTCCTCTGGATCCGTTGTGCCATCATACAGCTTCATGGTAGGGATATGGAACCTTTTGGGTACCTCTGCATCACAAATTGGTGGTGCAAAGCGAGATACCTTGTGGCTTCCATCTGCAATCTCTGGGATAGGCTTGACTACCCCTGGAACACTTGAGATCATGTCCTTTAGTTTCTGTAATTCCCTGGCCATAGCATGATTGGTACCTGTATCCTGCATGAATCCAAGGTTAGTGGTAGGATAATTATTTAAAGTGTTACCTCCCATTGGGTTCAAGTCAGGGAATCCATATTGTTGGGATTCTGGAACAACGGAGGGACCAGTGGAAGCAATGGTCTGCATTGGAATGAAGTCCCCTTGATGGACATCTAGACTTCCTGTTTGCAAACTTTTCAGGGATCCTGGCATCTGGAAGGATCCTGGTATTTGGAAGGATCCTGGTATCTGGGATGATCCTGGAACGAAGGAGGATCCTTGAACCTGGGATGATCCTGGAACGAAGGAGTATCCTTGACCCTGGGATGATCCTGGAATAGAGTAGGATCCTTGAAACTGCTGTGCCCCCGGATAGGCTTCTGAATTCATGAAGGATCCCATGTACTGAGGATAGGATCCTACTGGCTGAAAATGTGAGTCTGATGTCTGAGTCATTGCTGCCGAGTTGAGATGTGATCCTCTTGACTCCCCTATGATTTGCACGTCCGGGATCCCTGATGGCTGGGAAGTGATCATTGGAGTATCAAAGCTCAAGGATTTGGGCATCAGTGGAGAATGATCCTCTGCCGCTTTCTTTTGTCTTTTGAGATCTCCAATTTCCCTGAGGATCCTTTCGTTAGTTTCATCTTGCCGCTGCATACGATCCTTCATCTGCAAAATTAAAGCAAATACATCACTAGTACTGGGAATAGAAGAATTCATAGCAGAAGAAGATAGAGGTTTAGAGAAAGTGGGAGTTGATCTCTTCTCAGTATTTTTCTGAGATCCTGCCGGTGGAGGAGGCAAGGTGATCTGTGATGAGGTGACTACAGACATCGCCGTGGACGTGTTCTTCAATGATGAAGCCATGTAACTCTTTCAAATGATTTCGAACAAAAGATTTTCTTATGAATGAAGCACCAATTGCCCCACGGTGGGCGCCAAACTGTTTTGGTCAAAAATCACACAAGGATAATGTAACCAAACTTTATGAAAACGGGGTATGATGCTTGGTTAATTATGAAAGTAAAGGATCACTTCTGTGATAAAGATGCAAAGACACAATGATTTATACGAGGAAAAAGCCCTTGATCAATGAATGATCTCCGGCATAAAAAACCTCGGGTGATGGCAACTACCGATCACCAACTTCAATATAACAAAAATATGATTAAAACTTTGGATGATAATGAGCTGAGTACAAGGATCACTATTGCTTTTTGTGTCTAAGTGTGTGAGAGTTGCGTTGTATGTCGTGTGTGTTCTTCCGAATGAGGAAGAGTGGTATTTATACATGTGTTGGTGACCTATTTTAGGTAGCTAAACTAATATTCAGCTCATTACCCCTTTAGAAATGAGATACAATCTAGCCTAAATAGCCGCCCATAAATCAAGCCATGTTTCCATATCCTTTGCAACATCTATCTCTGATTTAGCTCTTGCCATAATTGTGAAGACGCGTCCCTGGATCATGACGCCTAGAGCGTATCCTGCTAGATGTTTCTGCAAAACAATATTGTATTAAGTCAAAGTGGCCGTTAGTATGAGGATCACCATAATGTCTCATGATCCTGATCCTGAAGTCCTGCTGAGGATCACTGTCTGCCAAAGAAATGAGGATCACTGGTTAGGATCATGTGTAAGGATCACCTATAATAAAAATCCAGCCCTAACAAGTATGCACTGGGGACAAGCATATAATGAAGAATTGAAATTGATTCACTGAGAATCTCTGGTATGATCTTTCCTTTTTATTTAGACAACTAATAGGTTGTATTTTAATCAGAATATCTTTCAGGATATTCACCGGGATATGTTTATAACGTGTTCTCAAAAATGTTCAAACAAAACAATTTTCACAAGTGAAATTTATATATCAACAACAATGGTAAAACCAAAAAAGGGTTATATTATTAACATAGCAAAAGATTATGCTCTTGGCTTCGTCTCAAACCGAGACCCATCCACCAAAAGCATAGTTAGTTTCCTAACATATTTACTTAACAAATGAAGGCTTCGTCTTGGAACCCAAGATACCTCCACCTTCACTTGTTAAAAGCGTTCAAAACAAACCATACTAACTGATGATCAAGGGCTTCGTCCTGAAACTCAGGATCCCTCCACCTTTGGCCATCATATTGTCTACGTGCAGGAAATTGAAATTGTTTAACAAACAAGAAAAGTAAATTGTTCAAGACATCAACCATTAAACCTAAAAAAGTGGGCTCCGGCCTAGGCATCAATATCCATCATCGCCCACTATGCTGCCCTCACACAGCGGCATCCTCTCCTGCTTTCCCCGGCTCCTCAGCACCAGCATCCTCACCAGCATCCTGTCCAGCATCCTCACCAGCATCCGCTCTGGCATTCTTCTTGTCTCCAGCCTGATCCGCCACCTCTGCTGACTTGGAAGATTCACCGGCTTCAGATGGAAGTGGCACAGCTTTTCCTCCAAGCTCCTTTAGCTTGGCCACCCAAGAGTCAACCGGCCAAGCTGGGCACGCGAGGCCTGTCTCCTTGGCCTCATAGGCCATCTTGATGCGTGCTTGTAACAGGGAGACAATAGCAGAAGTCTTGATTCCTTCCCGGAAATTGATCATGGCCTGATCATGATCCATTTGCACGGTGGCCAATTTGAGCTCGGCGTCCTGGGTGACCTTTTTCAGCTTATCCTCATAGTGCCGACTCTTCGCTTCAGCAATGGCACCTTGGTCGGCAACAGTAGTTTCAAGCTGCTTAATCCTGGCTTCATGGAGTGCAACAGTACCACATGCATCATTGTACAAGTGGAGCAAATGCTGGAGGCCCTGCGCATCAATAACAGGTACGAATTAGAATATATGTATCTATAATGACCAAGATATCCTATCAGGATATCCTGTTAGGATATCCAGGCAGGATATATGTGCAGGATATATATGCAGGGTATGCGTCAGGATATTACCTTGTTAAGGAAGGATGTCATTGGCTCTAAGGAATCAGTAAAGCTGAGATCGTCATAGGAGAACCCTCCTGAGCTTGGAGCACTGACTTCAAGGCCCTTCCTCTTTTTCGCTGTGGAAGCACGAGTCCTTGGGTTGGCCTTGGGAGCTGGGAGTGGCTTGGAGCTGGTGGCAGCAGGAGCCTCCTTCTTGACTATGGTTGGAGTTGGATAGCTGTCAAGCTCGTCAAGGTCTAGATAGACTGGAACTTTGCTGGAATCTGCATACAGGGAGTAAAATTCTAAACCTTTCCTAAAGATATCAAATAAAAACATGTATCTACAGGATATCTTGCAGGATCCTTACCAGACATGTTTGCGCTTGAAAGAGGGCTTGGAGTTGGTGGAGATGGGTTGAAACTTCTCTCTGCTTCGGTAAGGAGCCTGATGGCGTCTATTCTTTTTTGAGAATCTGCAAGGGGAGGTGCTAGCTTCCTAAAATCAGCTGTACAAGAAAACGACAAAGTCAGTTTAGGATATAAAGCAGGATAACAAGCAGGATCATCTTTAAACCCTAAATCCTACCCTTCTTCAACCAATTCACCGGATAATCCGCTCCACCAGGGATTGAATCTCTTTTTACAAAAAAGAATTTGGATTTCCATTCCTCTTCATTCCTGGTGGCTCGGAGGATCAATGGGTCACTGGAGGTAGAATAAAACAAGAACCGACAAGAGCCGTGGCACCTAAGTCGGTATGCTAGAGGGAGGTCATTAACAGAAAGATCGGGGATATGGTTGTTCTTGATTTGATCAAGAACAGACAAGACTCGCCAAAGCATTGGCATTGTCTGACTGAAGCAGATCTTTGTGACATTAAAGAACTCAGTGATGAAATCCGAGAAAGGAAATTGCAACCCTAAGGTGAAAGGAAAGGCATTAAAACACAACCACTCGTCAGAAACCATGTCTGATCGGATTTCCCGATCAAACGGCCGGAACACCGTCCCTTTTGGGAAGATGCCGGAGGTTTTAAGGGCTGACAAGTGTGCACCGTCGAAGGTACATATTTCTTTCTCCGGATCCTGGAGAATATTTTGATGGATGAACGTGGGAGCAGAGTCGCCGGAACTAGATCTTGTCTGCCTTGCCATATTATCACCGGAATATTGGGGAGAATGAAGAATGGAGTTGAGAGAGAAATCTTTACCTTTTTTCTCCGGTAGAGGTTAAATGAAGATCAGGATGAGAAGATATAGGGTATGATGAGTAAATATAGGCCGGGTGGTTGAAAGCTGTCACATCAATGGTCTTATCTCTTAATTGCCTCGGCCATTGTGAAAAATGTAACCGTTAGGATATCAAACGGTAACATTTTTGGGGAAAATTGTTATGGGTGAAATTCTGAGCCCATATCCTGGAAAATATCTTGATATATATCCTGTTCATATTGTATCTGTTTACATCCGGGATGCTGATTCAGGATATTGGTAACATCCTGAATGGTATCCTCAGGATCACTAACGGATTAAATGCATGTACGTGGGTTAGAAGCTAGCAACGCTAACAAGACCTATTCCACGGAGGACTTGGTCCAAGTCGTTCAAGGAAAGACGTTGGAGCCGTATTACTCGGTTTACAACGTCTATAATGGAATATTCGGAGTAGCCCATATTTGTAGGGATTATTGTTTGTAATTCGTTACTATAAATAGTGGGTATATCAGATCAACTAGGACATCACAATCACACTCTCTACACTCTAACACTTGCTCTCTCGCAACTTTCACAAATTCATTGTAACACTTAGCGATCTGATCTATATCCTGCACTGTATCCTGAAGTTTAAAGCAATAAGAAGAACTAGTCAGCTGCGATTGTCAGCTCCCGAGGTTTTATGCCGGCGGTATAGAATTATCAAGGGCTTTCCTCGTACATCTCGTGTCATTTACTTTACCTTTTTGCTCATTGTTTGATCGTAGATACAGCTCAATATCCTGAGCCGTATCCTGAACACTGTTTTTCCAAAGAACATAACCAGCATATTTTCAACACACTTTTTAGCACACTACCTCACTTAACTAATTTGATCACTTAATTGCTTCGGTAATTTTTGACCAAAACACCGCTAGTACTATATAATAAAAGAAACCTGATTTTGGACACGTGTCATTCATTGAAGATGTCTACATTTGTAATTTCCTACCTTTTCATACTTAATATTATTATTTACCAAATTGACACTTTTTTATTTAGTTTACCCTTATCTCTTATTTTATGAAAAAAAAATCGATTATTTAGTTTACCCTTATCTCTTATTTTATGAAAAAAAAAAAATCGATTATTCTATCTCTTATTTTCATATTGCATTTTTTTAAAAATTTAGTTTGTACTTATGTTTTCCGTTTAAATGGGACATAAGTAAAATTATTGGGTTTCACATTTGTAATTAGTTATTTTTTTATTAAGATGCTATCGTTCTATTTGCTCATGTTCAAAATGAACAGAAAAAAAAACTCAGTTATTTTTGTTTCTAGGAAATCATAATCCTTTTATTTGATTTAATCATTCTAGAAGTTTTAAAACTAAAATATAATATATCAAAATCAAATTCACATTTAAAACCCTCAAAATTCAACCATTCAATAATCACAATTACTCACACGTATAAGCCCATATATAATCTAACATACTTTTAATAAAGGATTCCCATTAATTCTACGTGAAATTCATAAAGACTTTTTATTATACACTTAATTTCATATATAATCTAATCTAACTTTTAATAATGTATATATGTGTGGACGCTCGGAGGGCAAAAGTGAAATTGCACTAATTTTAACGTTATTTCACTAAATTTGTGAAAATAACGTTAAAAGCGATGGACGGTTAATCATGCATCATCATCATGTGGTGGCGTTGATAGCAGAAAGACAAAAGGGAACATGCACTAATCGATCTTTGTCCTAATTGCTGAGTGTTATGTGCCTTATGTCCAAAGCTTGATGCAAAACTACTATCGAGTCGGGGGTCTTACTGAAAGCAGCCTCTACATCTTACTCTCCTCAGACCCTACCTTAACTTTGCTATTTGTGGGATTTACTGAGTATGATGATGATGATGATTTAGCATATATAATTAGATTTATTCAACCCTTATAATACATGGGTTTATAAAGATATAATTTTTTTATTATTTAGTTTATAAAATTACATTTATCCAACTCGTATAATATTTAAAAACATTGTGTATTACACGGGTTAAATAAAGGTAATTTTGTAACCTTGTATATTATACGAGTTGGATAAATGTAATTATATAAAGTAAATAATAAAAAAAAATCATATCTTTATAAACACGTGTATTATAAGGGTTGAATAAATCTAATTATATTACATTTATTTAACCCGTGTAATACACAGTGTTTTTAAAGATATAACTTTTTTTATTATTAGTATATATAATTAGATTTATTCAACCCGTACAATACACGGGTTTTTATTATTTGGTATATAAAATTACATCTATTCAGTACAATACATGAGGTTCTTAGAGATATAATTTTTTATTATTTAATATATAAAATTACATTTGTTCAGCCCGTGTAATAAACGAGATTTTTAAAGAATAATTGTTTTAATTTAGTATATAAAATTACATTTATTCAACCCGTGTAATACACGGGGTTCTAACCTAGTGTATATAATATATAGACGTATATTCAAGGATATGAATCAACGTATATTCAAGGATATGAATCAGGTCACACACTTAGGTAGCGTTTGGTATGCAGGAATGTGAGGTGGAATGGAATGGACTATTGAGAGGGAATGAAGAAAAGAGTGTTTGGTTGGTCGATGGAATGGAATCGCCAATTCCAAATTGCATTCCATTCCCTCAAAATCATTCCATCCCTCCCCCATGTTTTTTTTTCCATTTCATTCCTTCTTCACCCTTCATTAACAACACCACAACTCACTACCGTTGCCACCACCCACCACCACTGTCATCCTTCGCCGTCACCCGCCTTCGCCGCCACCCGCCTTCGCCGCCACCCGCCACCGCCGCCACCCGCCACCGTCGTTGCCGCCACCCACCTCCATCCTCGCCACCGCCGCCATCCACCATCGCCGTTGCCACCTCCGATCACCGCCGCCATCGCCACCCACCTCCATCACCGCTATCAACCACCGCCACCCACCGCCACTACCGCTACCACATGCCACCACCGTCGCCACCGCTACCACCTCTGACCACCGCCGCCACCCACATTCACCGTCACCCACCATCACCACTGTTGTCACCACCCTCGCCGTCTCCACCCGTCGCCGTCTCCACTCGCCGCCGTCTCCACCCACCACCACCGTCGCCGCTACAACTGCCACCTATCACCACCCACCATCGTCGCCCATCATTGACCACCGCCAACCGATTTTATTCCTTTGTCTTTTCTCGCATACCAAACAACAAAAAGTAATGGTTCATTCCATTCTCACATGGTTACCAAATAAGACATGGAATGGTAATAATCAATTTCATTACCTCGTCCATTTCATTCCCCAATCTATTCCATTACCCCATACCAAACATACCCTTAAAGCTAAAATGAATGAAATTGGTCTCCTGTATAAATTGGGCCTGATATGTACCAGATTATAGTTCTACCAATATTAAGCCGATGATTCACATGATCCAAAAGCAATGGTTTACAAGCCCAATTTTGAACCCAATTCGGACACTCTTATTTACGAATGTAGTGCCCAACTCCAAAATCAAGGTGGGCTTAAGATATTAAAATCGGGGCTTTTTCATAAAATATTTTTGGTTTATGATTCTAACACATGGGAATATGATTACACATATGGAAATATGGTTACACACGATTTTTTGTATACGATACATAAAAGGCACACGATTACACATGTTAGAGTTAGAGTGAGTTTTATTGATTAAAAAAACCCTTCAAAGTACGAAGTATGCTTATTTTTTGCATTCCTTTGTTAGAACCTGAAAATTAAATAAAGTTAAACCAACAAAAATTTGAGATTGGAGAGAAACAATCAAATGCAAATCGAGCATATTCAAATTTTGGCGTCCTTAAATAAAGCTTCCACTTATTTTTTTAACAAGTGAAATACCCAAATCTTTTGAAGTTTTTTATGTTGATCACCATAACGAAACGAGAATGTTCATGACGTTACTCTAGAAAGTCTAACGTGTTAATGAGCCAAGAATGAATAAAAAGTGAGAAAGAGTATTGAAGATCAAGTTGAGTACACTTGTTCACCTTCAACCATCCACAAACCACCTTTAGAGTTTTGAAGAAATTTGGACCCTCTCTTGTGCTTGTCGCATCCTCTTTAAAAATACTCTCAACTTTTGGTGAGTGGATGCTTTATTGCACCTTTTGGGTCAATATACCTTTGGTCAAATGTATATAGGTCATTGGACGTATAATGTGAGTTTTTTTTTCCTAAAATATCCTTTTTGTTGGAAGGCATTTTTGAATCGTATTCCGTCTAAGGAGAATCTCGCTACTAGAGGCGTCTACCTACAAGACAACACGTGTGTTAGATGTGGCTTACAAGTAGAAACGATAACATATTTTGTGGGATTGCTTTGTTGCAAAATTGGTTTGGTGTTTTGTTTAGATGAAACTGCATTTCCCTTCTTCGGATCCTGCATTGGAGCAACTTTGGGGCTTGGTGGCAAACAATAGTAGGTCGGCGGATTAGAAAAAGACGGTCGGGACGGTGATTATGGTGATTTTTTTGGGAGATTTGGAAGGTGAAGAACTACAAACTTTTCTACAACCATAATGCTAACTATAATAGAACGGCAGATATCAATAAAGAAAACTCATATTTTTGGATTACGAGTAGGTCGAAATTTTGTAATATTAATTGGGCTAGATGGTTAGATTTTAATATTCGAGACGCTATTTTGTAATCCTTCGGGTTTCAGTTTCTTGCTTGCCCGGTTTCTATATTTTGATATATAGAAATTTCGCCATTCGAAAACAAAAACTAAAACGGCAATTAATTAAACGACTGAATGGATCTAAAGAGATATCTTTTCCTTTATACAACTATCTAAATCATTTTATTTAATATCAAAGTAACTTACTTTTTTATTTTTGTGGTTTGAGTTAAATTATGAGTTTAGAATTTGGAACACAATTTTTACATTGTTTTGTCCTGATAGACACCATTTGCTTTCACAAATGATCCATTACTTAATGGTTGTTAGTGACACTACATGCATAGCGCACGAGGGTATTTAAGTAAATATGATATCTTATTTTAGTGGTTGTTACACTAGTTGTGGAGGGGTAACACGCCTATGCCACCTAACCCCTAAACCAACATCAAACACCAGCACAACATCGTTAAAAAGGCGCTAAGAGGGGAGGCGTTACCTCCTTAACGTCTATTAACTTAAAGGAGAGGTTGGATCCATTACCCTCTGGAAATCATATGCACACACACTTATTTTTTAATTATTTTTTTCTTTTATTTAATTTTTTAGTTAAATCATAACACTCTTGTTAAATGATGTTCAAATTAAAACTCATTGCTTACGTAAGGCAGAACATTATACACCCTGAAGGGCCCTAGGTTTAGTGTGTCGTGTATACATTAACTAAAAGTCTATAATTAATTGAAAAGTTCGGCTTCAAACACTTCATGAGATCCAACTACGATTAATAAATACAAAATTGCAGTAAGATGTGGGTCCAACAGCATTAACACACTATGAGATCCGACAACAATTGATTTCTCAAACAAATTTAAAAGTATGTAAAGGGTTGGAAATGTAATTACTCATAATTTTCTCTTCAAAAGCAACTAAAAAAATATATCAGTACACCCAAATCATAATTAAAAAACCGACCTGCGCAACGCAAAGAATCAATCCGACCTGCGCAACGCAGAGAATCAATCCGATTTGCGCAACGAGAATCAATCAGACCTACGCAACGCAGAGAATCAATCTGACCTACGTAACGCAGAGAATCAATTGTAGTTTTGTAAAAAGACAAAGTTGAGTTGTGCGTTAACATGACCTCGTTGCATCGTCATCAGCCAACCGGCCAACCACCAATTTGTCACAAATCATTTGTCTTGTACAATCTACTGGGCACATTCTAGAAATAAAATAGATGCTTTTTACAGGAATTTAGTAATAAAAAACCCTAAATTTTCAAAATTAAGGAAAAACCGAATTTTGGATTATGTTTTACATAATTAAATTATATAAACGGACACAAATCAAGAAACTTTATGAATATTCTTATTTTAATAAACATTGATAAATTTATTTTATATTTACTAAACAAATTATTTAATTGATATACTACATAATCAACTTATATTTTATGGATTAAAGATGAGTCCCACATTTGTCATTTTCTAGCTACCCCCATCCTTCTGCCGTCCTTTCTCGTTGCTAGCAACATATCTTGTGTCATCGTTACGTATGGAGTTTTATGTAGACTTTACTTTTATTTCTAATTTCATTTAGAGTTAAATGCGATTTTAGTTAATGTGGTTCGGTCATTCTGTTAGTTTAGTGTAAAGGTTTGAAACGTTGTAATTTTAGTTCAAATAGTTCTCAAACGTTGCCATTTTAGTCCGCTGGGTTAACATAATCCATTTTTTCTAGAGTAAACTCCCGTTTTACTCCCAGTGGTTTGGTCGTTTTAATGGTTTTGTCTCAATCCTTTAAAATTTTACTCCAATAGTTTACCATGTTTTTTCCATTTTCCTCCCCGACTCTTAACTCACTTAAATCATTCAAATAAGGGTTGGGGTATTCCGGTAATTTTACATATAAGTGCTTAATTGAAATACCCCTACCCTTAGTTGAATGATTTAACTGAGTTAAGAGTCGGGAAGCAAAATGAAAAAAAAAATGGTAAACTATTGGAGTAAAATGACTATTTTTAAAGGATTGAGGCAAAACCATTAAAACGACCAAACCAGAGGGAGCAAAACGGAAGTTTACTCTTTTTTCTATTAACAAGAAGGGCAATTCGGTAATTTTATATGACCAAATTTCCCTTCTAATTAACAGAATTACATATAAAATGACCGCATTGCCCTTCTTGTTAACAGAAAAAATGGATGAAGTTAACTCACTTAACTAAAATGACAATGTTTCAAACTATCTGGACTAAAATGACAACGTTTCAAAACTTTGAACTAAACTAAAAAATGACCCAAATCACATAAACTAAGATAACATTTAACTTTTTTATAGCAAATGGGTGAGCAATTGCTTTCTTTTGAAAAGTGGAATGGAACCTCAGGTGATATATTAAACATTTATACATCATATAATGTTTAATATACGTCTTAAAATAGTTTTATTTTGTTAATTATGCGTTTCACACATATATATACAACTTGTCGGTATTAAAATTTAATTAAAAAACAACTATGTGAGTTATAATGCTCATTTGTGATTTATAAAATTTACAAAAGAATATATGAAATTATTTATTTGAATGTTTATTTATCAAGGTTTAGATTGTCATAAAAATATTATTTATAATATTTTTCTTAAAAAATGTAAGAAGTCACAATAGAGATGTCACGTATCCGGTGTCTACGAAAACCAAAAATGCGGTTACGTCATATGAAAACAAAAGGGGGGATGACATCATATCATACTGAATAATAAAAAAGAATGACACCTTGTGTATTTTTTAACAAGAAAATTCTTTGCAACCCTATTTGTCAATTAACTGACTATAGCTTTTTTTTTCAATTAACTATATTGAAACGTCAAGGACAAAACTAATCAAATTCAAAGGTAAAGGATATCATCTGTAATTTGATACAAATATAAAGGACAAAACTTGTAATCGAGTTTTACGTGTTTCTTTTTATGTACGTGTCAGTATAAACTCAAGTTGATTCACGTTTCAACGCAATTTTTTTTCCTGGAAATTAGTTTGTTCAAATATAATATGTTTTTATGCTTATTATTATGTATGCTTTCGGTTCGTCTATGTTGTGACGTAATTTTTATTTTTATTTTTTTCGGAAATGAGTCGGGTCAAATACAATACATTTTCGTGCTTATTTTTATATAAGTTTTCAATTTGTTTACGTTTTGACGTAAATTTTGTTCGGAAACGAGTTGGTCAAATATAATACGTTTTCATTAGACGCTATAAATTCGAGTCACATTACGTTTCGAAACCGCAACACCATTCTTTAACTTAAAAAACACTATTTCTTATGCACTTATTTTTATGCATGTTTCGGTATAATTCGAGTTGGTTTACGTTTCGACGTATTTTTTTTAAAATATGTGGATCAAATATGATACATTTTCGTGTTTACTTTTATGTACGTTTTCATTTGATTTACGTTTTTTTCCGAAAATCAGTTGGATCAAATATAATACATTTTCTTCAGACGGTATAAATTCATGTTACTTTACGTTTTAATGCCGCGACAATACATGAGAAAATTTACTAGTTATACACCTATTTTAAAAGAGTTAACCAATCTTAAATACCAAGTTAAATAAATGTTTCTAGTTTACAGAAAAATAAACAAATTAATATTTCCTATTACTCAAAGTGATAAAACTTTATACCTTTTTCTCCACCACAGCCAACCCTTTGGTTATTTAAACTCCATCTCCTGTGTACCAACTCTCTTCATAACCCTATATCTATCCACACTAGATCTAAATTCCGCCGTCATCAACTAATTGGTATTACTATGTTTTTACTTTGATTTTGCAATTAATATTATTAGTAGCGTTTAAGGTTTATGAATCAGATTTTGTTATTAATTGTGTTACATAGGAACAAAGATGAGGTTTACTAGGATCTCTCGAGCAAACCTTGAATGGCGTCTAATCCAACGTCATATGTTTCAAGGGAAGTTGTTACTATGACGTGTTCTTGAGCTTTAAACGGGAAGATACCCGTATCATATATATTCTGTCTTTCACCCCAAAAGTTTTCACACTTACAAGGATGATGAAAGGCCAATTCGTTGGTTTTTCCAAATCCATTGAAGACTCAAATTTGTCAACGTTTGAGTTTTTCGAGCTTGTGAAGATTATGGAGTGTCCAAGACAGGATGATAGAAAAAAAGTTGTCAAAAATGGGTAATTTACTCACTCTTTTTATGCTATCCATTGATTTCTAGTAATTTAGTTTTATTTTATATTAATTAAAGTAAAACTCTTTTCTTGAACTAAATTTTGTGTGACTTGATGTAAAAGGATCATGCCTTTACAAATTTGTTCAATTTTAAATTTAAGATAGGTTATAACATGAAATATATTTAAGTGAATCTAACTTAATTTTCTTTATTGTTCTCTAATGTCTAGGCATGAAGCTAAATTCATCCAAAAATTTTGTTGAACGGAATTTACTCAAGTTTCGTTGCATTCTTTTGAATGATATTCGCATGATAGGGAAGACAACTTTGGCCAAATGAAAACGTATTCGAGTTATTGAGAAGACAACTTTGGCCAGTTATACAAAATATATATGTTGAAAAATATACCGTACAAACGTTGCAATGATAATTTTACTACAAGAAAACAAGAGAGAAACTCAACCAGTTAAAAGAGAGTTGAAGGATCTGGGTAGACGTAAGTCATCCATGAGGTCAAACTCCTACTAGCTCTATTGATTTAACTCTGAAACAATGTTTTTCTAAGTTTTTTTTATCTAAAACGAATATTAGTGATGTTTCATGTATAGTAGTGTTATGACCCCAAATCTTATTGAATGTATGTTTCAATGTATTTTCCCCTTTTGAAATGAGGCCAGTTTATGTAAATCTAAGTAATATATGTCGTTACAAACATTATAGAAGGATTAGAATCACAACAAAAGATAACTGGATCTGGTTGATTAATCAGAAAACAATTGATGTATATATATATATATTGCAATTTGCTTATTCGTGTATTTAAATAATTTTGTTAACTATAGTTTTGGCATAATTTACTGGTGTAAAGATGGTTAAAGATATAGATGTCTTTAACATAAATGTATTTATTCAATTTGTAAACTATTAACTATTGAAAAATATTATTTGCTGTAAGCTCAAAGATGTTTGTGTATTTTTCTATAAAGCTTAAGATAAGTTCCTATATTAACATTGTATCAATATCAATGTTTGAGGACGGTTGGTTTTATGTTTGGTGTTTCTATCTCAACCATGATTGTAAAAATCCCGACTAGCCTCTGATTAGTCGCTAGTCTCAGATTCATCAAGTAATTTTTAGGGGAAAAAACGCTAAAAACCCCCCAGTACGGGTGGTCTAAGTAATAAGCAAATAACCAATGGGTGGTTGTCCACTGGCAAAGGCAAAGTCTTTAAACACTTTGAAAGAGAGAGGTCTTGAATTCAAGTCCCACACATCATAAAATAAAAAAAAAATTTGTCGTTCAAAAAAAAGTAATAAGCAAATAAAGTTGTTTAAGGCTGGTGGGTATGGTGACGGAGGGAAGCCGGCGACGGGATGAAGACGGAGGGGGCGGCGTGGGAGGACTGGCGTCGCCGGGGGGAGGCCCATGGTCCGTCGCAAACGGCACAACTCGGACGGGGAGGCCGGGACGGAGGGGGGCGGCGTGGGAGGACGGTGGTGACGTGACGACGTCGGGGCAGAGACGGGAACCATACCGAGCAGCCTAATGCACGGGTATATTACAAACAAATTGTTCTTTAAATTTCCAATGTATGTTTTAATTTGATCAAATTCAGCACTTTCCAATGTATCAAATTCAGCACAATTTTTTTTTTTGAACGGCCAACATAAATTTATTAATCAAAACTAGCAAGGCGCTAGACACCAAAATTACAAGGTCAAGACACCATACAATACACCAACTGAAACAAAATTCAACCTATTTAAAACACGAAAAACTACTCCAATCTTCCCATGTCAAAGACGCTTCTTTCGACCTATTTTTGACCCAAAGAAACCCAAGCGATTTTACCACCTCCAACACTTTCGAAATTGTCGGTCTATCATTGTTATACATAACCTCATTACGTGTTTTCCATATACTCCAGACGACACGATAAGGACTAGCGCGTGTAAAGCCTTTTTTCTTTTCCTCGAACCCGAGCTAAAATCATGCAACTCCAATAAATCTTTAAAATCAAAAGCTAATATGGGAGGTAGTTTACACCAGATAGCTATATTTTGCCATACCGTTTGCGCAAAATGACATGAAACAAAAATATGTTCACAAGACTCCTCATATTCACCACAAAATAAGCATGATAAATCTGGAACACTTACTCGTCTCGAAGCCAAAGCCGATCTTGTTGGCAGTCTCTCGTTCATAGCCCTCCACGCCACAATACTAACTTTCTTAGGCACCCAGTTATTCCAAACAAACAACCGAACAGGCCTCACTCTATTAAACGAGTTAAGAATAGCTTTTATGCTTGAAACAGAAAACGTACCAGATTGATCCAGCTTCCATTCACACCTATCTTGCCCAGCCGAGAGTGGCACAGCCCCTAACAGACCCGTTAACATCAATATTTCATGCTGTTCACTAGTATCGAGGTCGGATCTGCCCCAATCCCATTGAAAATTCTGCCCAGTATCGCTGCAAATTATTCGATCAGCCACACTACACAATTTTGATCTATCTAATGAAAATAAACGAGGAAATATATGTTGCAAAGGTATTTCACTACACCAACAATCCAGCCAAAAATACGTGTCTGACCCATTTGCCACTTTCATCCTTATTGCTTTTTTTAAGTCCACCCCACATCTAAATAGTAATTCTTGAACATTCACGATTTGCTTCCATGGCCCAGGACTTGAAATCTTCGCTGGAATTGCCGTCCACGACCTCGAGTTATGGTGAAGCGCCCAAATTATTCTTCTCCAAAGGCCCTCCTTTTCGGTTTTGAAACGCCACCACCACTTTGCTAGCATGGCAAGATTAGAATCTTTTAGGGATCCAAAGCCGAGGCCCCCGTACTCAATAGGGGCAATGGTCTTTTCCCACGCAACCCAATTCATTTTTGCTTTTTCTTCTGATCCTCCCCAGAAGAACACCTTCCTCACCTTTTCGAGATAATCTATCACTTGTACCGGGGCCTTATAGAGTGAGAAATAATACGTCGGTAATGAGTTCAACAGTGACTTGAGAAGGGTAATTCTCCCACCATATGATAAGGTTTTTGCCTTCCAAATCGAAAGCCTATTTCTAAAGATATCCACCACCGGTTTCCAATTGCGAACTAGATTCATGTTAGCTCCTACTAACAACCCCAAATGTTTGAAAGGGAACGAACCTTGTTTGCAATTAAGGAAAGCCGCCATGTTTTGCACTTCCACTTCGCTCACCCCAATACCATATATGCTACACTTGGATAAATTTACCATGAGACCGGATGTTAGATAGAAACATCTAAGGATCCTTCGGAGATTCAAGACATTAGAATAAGACCACTCCCCAATGAACATAACGTCATCCGCATAGACTAAATGTGAGATGCTCACCCCGTCGTTGACACCTCGTAGTCCATTAAAAAGCCCAATGGAAACGGCCTTTTTCATAATGCCTGATAATGCTTCCATAACGATAACAAAAAGGAAAGGGGATAGTGGATCTCCTTGTCTAAGGCCACGAGAACATTCGAATTCCATAGTCGGCGAACCATTTACCAAAACCGATGCTTTAGCCGAATATAAAGTAGCCATTATCCACTTACGCCAACGTTCCGGGAAATTCATTTGGGCCATAATTGAGTTAAGGAAAACCCAATTCACCGAATCATAAGCTTTATTAATATCTACTTTGAAAAACATTCCTTGCTTCTTTTTCTTTTTAAGCCACCCTAATAACTCGTTAAGCATAAGTGGGCCATCCATTATGCTTCGCCCCGCCAAGAATGCTGTTTGCTCTTCGGAAATCAGTTTATCAATGACGCCTTTTAACCTATTCACCAAAACTTTAGAAATTACTTTATTTATCACCCCAATTAAGCTGATAGGCCGATAGTCTGAAGGACCATCCAGGTCCTTAACTTTAGGGATTAAGGCGATGAAAGAGGAAGTACAACAGTTATTAAGTGATCCCTCCTCGTAGAATTTATCAAATAATCTTCTAAAATCGTCTTGAAGCTCCCCCCAACATTTCTTGATGAATTCAAAATTGAATCCATCCGGCCCCGGTGCCCGATCTCCCGCGCATTACCAAATGGCATTCTTTATCTCCACTATGGAAAAAGGAACTTCTAATGACTCCGCTTCCAAACCCGTTATGGAAGCTTAATTTGGACATATTATGCCCGGTCTTTGCATCATTGGTTCTTTAAATTGCTTAGAGAAAAAACTGTAGAAAGCCTCTTTAATTTCCACCGGATTAGATACCCATTCCCCATCTATTCTGAGACCATTAACTCTATTATTACTAATATTTGAGTTAACGGTCTGATGAAAAAATGCAGAATTTTCATCACCGTCTATAGCCCATCTCACTCGCGATTTTTGTCTTGTGTCCATTTGCTTCAGTCTATCTCTTTCCGCCACATCGTTCCTACATACTGCCCTTTCGTGTAATTCTTCTTCCCCCAATGTTCGCTCTTCTGCCAGATTATCTAATTCCGCCACTCGCCTCTTTTTTTCCACATACACTCCTTCCATTCTGTCCTTTTCCTCCTTTAACCATATTTTGATTTTATTATTCTTCTCGGATGAATGGCTAGCTATAGCCTTTAGTTTCAACATACTAGAGCTTCTTCTATAATTTTTTCGCCTTATTTATAATAAAATTGCCTTCTTTAGGACCCTCAAGAATCAGTAACCTAACAGTAACCAAAGTTCATAATTCCTCTAAAAGTAAAACCAATTTAGGTTTACAATTTTACTGAAACGTTAACAAAAAATGGGTTGAATTTAGAGTTAAGACTGAAACAACAAAAAAAACATGTATTTGACAACAGCGTCATCGGAGATGAGGATGAAAGACGGTCGTTAGTGGCGGTGTAGGGGAACCCAGTTTGAAAGGTAGCTCATGGAGAGAACGGTGAGAGAGACAGAGTGTTGTATGGTGGGGAGTGGACAAATGTATGAATCAGAACCACAAACGTTTTTTTTTCTTTAAAGACACCCAAAGCCTAATGTGTGAGATTAAATATATTATTAATATAATATTTAATCTTTTTAGCCATTATAATCATTTATATTATATTAGATCAAAATATATTAATAACCTATTAATAATTAGTTGCTAATTGTTGATGAACCATATTACCCTTATTAACTAATTGGGTTTCCTCTTGGGTGTATATATAAGGAGATCATTAGAGAGTTTAAGGGTTAGACAATTACACAATTCACACAACCCTCATAACATCAAATCGGCTCTCTCTCCTAACCGATTCTCTCCCTAGTTTCGGTTCATCACCATCATAACTTTACACCCTAAGGAGGAACCAGATCATCCTGACAATCATGTCTAACTCGATGGCTGCATCTCTGGCTGGATTCTCTGCTGGCCTGTCTGCTGTAACAGGTATGTTATTCATGTTTTCCATTATGTTTAAACAGAACTGATCCAACATGTGGTATCAGAGCATATGTTGATAAATCAGTTCTGTTTTTGTATCCATTATTCTGGGATCAAAAATCTGGAAAACGAAAATTTTAAAGCCTTAAATATCTCGGCTGTTTCGAGTCCTTGTTGCCGAAATCCCTGTTTTTGGAAAAGAATTCTTTGTTAAATTGACTCGAGACCATAATGGGCAAACCTTAATATCCGAAATCTGTTAATAAAAGTCTTAAAATTTAGATTTCGGAACCCAGAATTATGTTTATATTTTTAGGGTTTCATCATATTGTTCTAAGAAAAACTCGAAAATTCCTTAACTTTTGGAATATAATTTAGATTAGTGGGTGTTTTTACTGTTTTGATCTTAATTTTATCTATTAAAGTTTTCGAAAACTGTTAAAGGATAATCAGTTATTATTTTCGAAATCTTTTGATAATTTAGATCAGCAATAAAACAGGAAACACTATCCCACAATCCCTAAAATTTCGAGTTTTCAGTTATCATCACAAAACAGCTGTTAACAGGGACTCGAGACCATAAAGATACAACTCGAGACCAAGGTTGCGACTCGAGACCATAAGGTCATAACTCGAGACCATAGGTTCGACTCGAGACCATAAGGCTACAACTCGAGACTAAGGCTGCGACTCGAGACCTCATAACTAACTCGAGATCTCAAAACTCAGTCGAGACCATGACTCGAGACCTCACTTGTCACACCCCGATTTCCACGTGTTTCACCGGTGGGCCCGGTGGGGGATTACCGTGACGTAGTTGGCAACAATATAGTCAAACCACACAATATTTAAATGCACAGCGGAAGCATAAAGATTGATATATTTCAACCATCGAATGTAATATCCAAGTATCACAAACAGTCGAATATAATCCACAGGGGATCAAAATAAAAATAGAAATATTGTTCAACAGATAGTGGCATCCCGAGCTTGCGAGACTCTAACGATGCTAAGGAGTGGCCAGCCTATTTCGTACAGAACCTGCATTTAATCGTTTTGGGGAAAATACGTCAGTTTACACTGGTAAATACATTCAACCGACACTTTTTTGTAAAAAGGTATAATAAAATTGATTTGAATGCACAAGGCACAAACTCTTTATAACTTGGGATAATTTATCAATTAAATCTTGTAAAAGAATTACATGTTCACTATGCGTTCAGTCGCCCGGGTCGTGCCGGGTTTAAGGTTAATAGACACACCACAAAGCATAAAGCCGTGGCGGGAAAACCAACGGTTATACCTTTATAATTATAGACACATTGTCGGGTGTACGCCTACACCCGCGTGTCGAGGTCGTGGCCATTTCGTAAAATGATGCCAAGGATATCCGGGGCATGGTCATTAAGCTCCCAAAGGCGTAAAGCCAACAAAAAACAATTTTTAAACGGGTCACATTGAAAACACCCAACTACTAATGAGTTGGGGTCAATTGCCCGACCAAGCGGTATCTTATATACCGTAACCCAAGCCCGTATAACGGAAAAATAAGTTAAAAGTATTTACCTGAGCAAGTAATAACCTCAATAAACAAATGCAAGTATCTTCTACTAGTCTCCTATTCTGGAACGAAGGTTTATAACAACCTATTAGAATTCTAACGGGTCTTTAATTTAGCCTTAGATTAGACCGGTCAGTTTCAAAGGATAATTACGGTTTAATCGCGTGAAAGGCGAAAACCGGGAATGGAATATAGTTTGGGCCCAACAAGTTTGAAGACTTGTTTTATATGGGCATAATAACCACACTCTGGATTTTGAAGTAAAAACGATAAGGTTTGACCCGTTTCGGCTAGTTTATGTAAACTAGTTACATAAACCGAACCGTGCGCGCAAAAGGCGTAACGGGTAACCGTAGGAGTCCTACACAGGTTTCCTAAGTTAATATGCTCTAAAGAGGTTGTGGTATCAGTAGGATACCTTCCATTATGCCCGTAACGAGTTTAATCCCAATATACGCCCCGTAGGGGTATTTTGGTCATTTTAAAGGTTATAAAAGAGGTTTTCCGAGTTCTACAGGAAATCTGAGTTTTCCGAACAGCTTATAAAGTTCAAAATACTTTATTTATTATTTAAAATCAGTAGCAACTGGAATCGGGTCAAAATACCATGTAGAACTCAAGTTATGTCCGAAAAGGGTATATTCGGTATTTACCGAATCAATGCCATAACCGCAGGTTATGAGCAGGTTAAAAATAATTAAAAATCTTTAAAAATCTCAAAATATTATTTTACATCAGTGTGTAAAAGCTTTGGTGTCGAAATTTGGGTTTAGATAGGCTTTATGCTAATTGCGCCGTTTAATTACTAAAGTTTCCGTAATTGCGCTATTTAGCATAACTCCTATTCTAGACCTCGGATTGACGTGAAATTTTAGGGACATGCTTAGAATCAGTAACTAAGGTTATTGTCCTTTCACATGTCCAAAATTCTTGTTTTAAAGTAAAAAGGGCGTTATGGTAAACTTTTGAGCTTTAAACGGAAATGTGTGAAAGACTCGGACAAACAACGAACCGGTCACAGAGGGTTATACCATCATGTAACCTGGTCCTAAGAGAGTCCTAAGGCATATCTAAATCATACCATAACGGGTCAGAACTGAAGTCAAAGCAAAAGTCAAAGTTTTGCGACTTTCGGTTCCGAACCGGGTCAAAATAGTAAATGGTCAGATCAAACAAGCTTAGACTAGTTGATATACTTATTATCATGTTATATGAGTGTTAAAACAGGTTACACGCCATCTACATTACTGATTATGCATAAAATCGCAAATTAGCATTCTGTTGACTTTTTCTAAGCAAGTTTGACTCGACATTCGGACTAGTTAGAGTGGGAATCAGAGGGTGCCATTTTAGGGGTTTAAAGCCCACAATTCGTATCAGATAGGCCTAGGCGTGACGCGAAGGACCCCCCCCCTTGGGCCTCGCGTCACGCGACCCCTCTTTTGACAAAATCCAAATTTTTTATTTTTATGTTTTGATCCTTGGCCCTTCAAATTTTGAATAGACATCATTTTCTTGCACTTTGAGCCCTCCAAATTGATGTTTAGGGGCTTCAAGACATATACCCATTTTGTTAAGTCCCCGGTTAACTTTATTGTTACCCGAAAAGTCCTAACTTTCAACGTTGACGCTTTAATCCCTCGCATACGAATTTGATCACAACTTGCAAATACGATAACGAAACTTTATGAAATTTTTGTCAAGTATTCTAGTGAGCATAATTAACCGTTACAAAGCTTCGGGTTTGTCAAAAGGTCACTCAGAGGTATAACTTAAACATGTTGACATATTTGACCCCTGTAGTTTGTAATTCCTCACTTTCTTCCACATTTCTTTCCGTATGATCCATGATTCCTTCTTTTGAAGGTACGAGCATCATTTAGGGTTACTGTACAATATATTTATCCCTCGTTGACATTTTGAACCCTCGGATTCACATACTTTCTATGTTTGTCAACTTTAGTCCTTATTTAGTATCTATATCCACGTGTAAACTTATGACACGTGTCAATACATTATAGGACGCAAAATTTCGAGGTGTTACATCACTCGAGACCTCATTACCTTAGGCTGTTTGATGTGAACTAAAATTTAGCTCGGGGCTCCGCCCCGAACCCCGTGCGGGGGCACGCTGTCCCTCTGCACCCCCCAGCGAGGTGTTACATCACTCGAGACCTCGATCCGCGCTAACAGGTGGTTTGCTATTAAATACTTGGTTTTGTTAACACTTAATTAATTAATCAGAATCAGATAACTTTTACAAAACCAAAATAGCTTAACTTGAATGAGCTTCTGATGTATCATTTTTGGCCAAAGCTGATTTAATACATCTATTTATTGTTCAAGTATTATAAAAGCTATGTTGAGTATGCATTACAAACGTGAAATGTCTTAATTCTGGCCAAAGCTGATTTAATTCATTTATGTTTAGCATGCTTGACAAGTGCATAACTAAAGTGATTGTCTCATTTCTGGCCAAAGCTGATTTGTCACGATTACTTTGCACACATACTTAAATGATTACACTTCTGGCCAAAGCTGATTTGTCTTCGTTTAAGTAGAATTTTTTTAACTAAGTCTATTATTTTGATGTTAGTAATAGACATTATCACAGCTTCATAATTAAAATGGTCATTATTTATGCCTGCCTTAGTATAACATGCCCTTAGATCACATTAGGACTTCTTTCTTAGTATCATAACTTGCTCATCTTATTTCCACTATCAGCACCCAATTGCGGGATTCCACCTTTGACTGGTGATAACTTTGCTGAATGGAAGGATGCGCTCATGCTTACACTAGGATTGCTAGACTTCGATTATGCTCTTAGAGAGAATAAGCCAGCAGATCTTACTACTCAAAGTACTGCTGCTGATCAGATAGTTCATGAAAAATGGACTAGATGTAACCGCATGTCTCTCATGTTCATGAAGCAATCCATTCACAATGCTATTAGAGGCGCCATTCCTGATTCTGGAGATGCTAAAACCTACCTGGCTTCTGTGGAGGCTCAATTCAAAGGAACATCAAAAGCACACGCTAGCACTCTTATCCTCAAGCTGGTGACGACTAAGTATGATGGGAGGAGCGGCATTCGCGAACACATCATGATGATGCATGACATGGCCAATAAGCTGAAAGGGCTAGAGATGGAAATCAGTGATGGTTTTCTTGTTCACTTCATCATCACTTTGCTTCCTTCATCCTATGAAGCATTCAAGATCCATTACAACACTCAGAAGGAGAAATGGACGATGAGTGAGCTGGTCGCTATGTGCGTACAGGAGGAAGAGCGTATGAAGATGGATCGCACTACTGATGTTGCTAACTTCACAACCTCCAACTCTAAGAAGAGGAAGCACAATCATCAAAGAAAGGATGCTTACAAAGTCCAAAAGCTCAATCCTAATACAAGTGCACCTTCCAACTCTAAGAGCTCCTTAGGCAAACCTTATTGCAAGTTCTGTAAGAAAACAGGACATAAGCAAAAGGAATGCCCTGACTTCAAGGAGTGGCTGGCTAAGAAAGGTAACGATTTTTTCATGATACTTGAGTCCTTTAATTTAAATGTTCCTGCTAATTCTTGGTGGTTTGATTCTGGTTCTATGGTTCATGTAACTAACTCTACTCAGGGATTCCTTACAATCCGGAAGCTGGGAAGAAACCAAAGAACACTTAAAGTTGGGGATGATCGGGAATTAGAAGTGAAGGTCATAGGAACATTACAATTATTTTTGAAAACTGGTTTATGTATTAAACTTTATGATACCTTATATGTTCCTGAGGTAACTCGGAACCTTGTATCAGGACCAAAGTTAGACATGGACGGTTTTGTCGTTTCTCATGGTCATCGCAAACTCTCTATTCTCTATGATTCCGTTGTTTATGGTACTGGCATTCTGGATGGTGGTCTCTATAGATTAGAACTAGATGATAATTTTTCCAAATCTTTGTTGTCATATAATATTAATGAATCACTCACAAAGATGAAACAGATTCAAGACTTAGAGACTTCATCTATGTTGTGGCATCAACGTTTAGGCCACATCTCAAGAGAATGATTAAATCATCTCGTAAAGGATGAAGTCTTACCTCCTCTCGATTTCACTGATTTTGGAACATGTGTCAAATGCCTCAAAGGCAAAATGACATCAGCGAATAAGAAAGGTGCCACTTAGAGCTCTAATTTATTAGAACTCATTCACACTGACATTAGTGGTCCCTATCAAATCGCTGGCATCACAGGACATACTTCATTTATCACTTTCATTGATGATTATTCTCGTTACATGTACTTGTATCTTATTAAGGAAAAGTCTGAATCTCTTACAACTTTTAAAGATTATAAAGCTGAAGTTGAAAAGCAATTAGATCGTCAGATTAAAGTTGTGAGATCAGACAGAGGCGGTGAATATTATGGAAGACATACTGATGTGGGTCAAGCTCCTGGTCCATTTTATGAGTTTTGTAAGGGCCAGGGGATTGTGAACCAATACACCATGCCTGGTACACCTCAGCGGAATGGTGTCGCTGAACGAAGAAATCGTACCCTTATGAACATGGTGCGCAGTATGTTAGCCAACACTAATTTACCATTATTCCTCTGGACTGAAGCGTTAAAAGCAGCTGTTCATATACTCAATAGAGTTCCTTCTAAGTCTGTCCCTAAAACTCCTTATGAACTTTGGACAGGAAGGAAACCGAGTCTTAAATATATGAAAGTATGGGGCTGCATTGCTGAAGCAAAACTCTATAATCCTTTCCTAAGGAAACTTGACCCTAAAACAGTTACCTGTTTCTTTATCGGGTATCCTGATCATTCGAAGGGTTATCGTTTCTATTGTCCTTCCCATGTCACCCGTATTGTTGAAACCAAGCGTGCTGCGTTCCTGGAGGATTTCAAGGTCAGTGGGAGCAGTACCAACCCTTACGAAGAATTGCAAGAAGTACAAGACGCGGGGGGAGAGACTCGTCGCTTACCATTACTCCGTTTACTCCTCTTGTACCCCATGCAACTGCACCTGAAGTCACTGCACAAATTCCATCTCCACAACCAGAACCCATTATACCTCATAACGAAGGCACATCAAATGCTCAAAACCAAGACAACGCTGAACCCGATAATCAACTCAGGAGGTCATCTAGGCAAAGAAGGCCTACTAATTGGGATGATTATGTTACGTACCTGACTGAAATGGATGCTGGAAAGCTCAATGATCCTATCTCTTATAATGAAGCCATTAGCAGTGATCAGTCTTCTGAATGTAACAAAGCAATGATTGATGAGCTTGAATCCATGAAGAAAAATGACGTTTGGGATTTGGTAGAATTACCCAACAGTGTCAAACCTGTAGGTTGTAAATGGGTGTTCAAAACAAAACTAGATCTGAATGGGAACGTTGAACGCTACAAAGCGAGATTGGTTGCAAAGGGCTACACTCAGAAAGAGGGAATTGACTATCAAGAGACGTTTTCACCTGTCTCTCGTAATGATTCATTAAGGATCGTTATGGCCCTAGTAGCTCATTTTGATTTAGAGCTGCATCAGATGGACGTCAAAACTGCTTTCCTTAACGGAGACTTAGACGAAGATGTTTACATGAAACAACCTGAAGGCTTTAAACCTGAAGGTCAGGAGCATCTAGTCTGTAAGTTGAAGAAATCCATTTATGGGTTAAAATAAGCATCACGTCAATGGTACCTCAAGTTTGATGAAGTCATGAAGAGGCAAGGTTTTATGAAGAATCAAGTTGATCAATGCACCTACCTTAAGAGTGGGAGTAACTTCACTATACTTGTCCTTTACGTAGATGATATTCTATTGGCAAGTAATAGTTTAGACATGTTGCATGAGTCGAAGCGGTTACTTTCGCATAACTTCGACATGAAGGATCTCGGAGATGCTTCTTACGTCATTGGCATCGAAATTCACCGAGATAGACACAAAGGGATCTTAGGATTGTCTCAAAAGACCTACATAGATCGTGTCCTTACACGTTACAACATGCAACAGTGCAAACCCTCCGTCGCTCCAGTAGTTAAGGGAGATGTTTTCGGTTCATTCCAGTGTCCGACAACAGAGGTTGAAAAGGAGCAAATGAGCCAGATACCTTATGCATCAGTAGTCGGGAGCGTGATGTATGCTCAAGTCTGTACTCGCCCAGATATCGCTTATATTGCTGGAATGCTAGGCCGTTAT
Organism: Helianthus annuus; assembly: GCF_002127325.2. Lineage (NCBI taxonomy): Eukaryota > Viridiplantae > Streptophyta > Magnoliopsida > Asterales > Asteraceae > Helianthus > Helianthus annuus. Next base: position 85,596,850 of record NC_035440.2, read on the forward strand.
CAGACTAATCCTGGTCTAGATCACTGGAAAGCAGCTAAGAAGGTCCTTAGATATCTGCAAGGGACGAAAGACTATAAACTGACCTATAGAAGAAGTGATCACTTAGAAGTGGTAGGTTATTCTGATTCTGACTTTGCCAAATGCAAAGATGACAAGAAATCCACTTTGGGCTACATCTTTATGTTAGCAGGCGAACCTATCTCATGGAAGAGTCATAAACAACAGTTAACTACAACTTCCACAATGATGGCAGAATACATTGCTGTTTACAACGCAACCTGACATTAAATGTTGCTTAGAAATCTGATCACTGGACTCAAAATCGTTAATTCCATTTCTAGACCATTGAAGCTTTACTGTGATAACTCAGCTGTCGTTAGTTTCTCGAACAGTAACAGTTCGACTGGAGCTGGTTTATATCTCGATACAAAATATTTGTTCGTACGTGAACGAGTTGAGGAAAATAATCTTTGTATTGAGTATATTAGTACTAAAGATATGCTTGCGGATCCGATGACTAAAGGTCTCCCACCTAAAGTTTTCGAAGAACATGTATCGAATATGGGACTTACTAAAGACCTTATTTAATGGCATATTGTACTAGCTTATGTTTTAATTAATAAAATTTCCTCAGTTTGATTTTGTATGTCTCTAACATATGTTCTGTCGGTGTAATGACATATAGACAAATATAAATACAAATCAGACGCTAAAGGGCTTATAAGTATTTTGATCATAACTATTAGGTTTTAAATTGAGGCTATAGTATGATTAATGGGGGTCCTGAGTCGAATGATGATTCAACGGCTGTATTTTTCTACTATAGTTCTTGGTTTAAGGCTAAAATGAGTGTTAACTCCTGGCCAGGCTCATCTAACACTCATGATAAATGATTACTCGGCTAAGTGGGAGAATGTGAGATTAAATATATTATTAATATAATATTTAATCTTTTTAGCCATTATAATCATTTATATTATATTAGATCAAAATATATTAATAACCTATTAATAATTAGTTGGTAATTGTTGATGAACCATATTACCCTTATTAACTAATTGGGTTTCCTCTTGGGTGTATATATAAGGAGATCATTAGAGAGTTTAAGGGTTAGACAATTACACAATTCACACAACCCTCATAACATCAAATCGGCTCTCTCTCCTAACCGATTCTCTCCCTAGTTTCGGTTCATCACCATCATAACTTTACACCCTAAGGAGGAACCAGATCATCCTGACAATCATGTCTAACTCGATGGCTGCATCTCTGACTGGATTCTCTGCTGGCCTGTCTGCTGTAACAGGTATGTTATTCATGTTTTCCATTATGTTTAAACAGAACTGATCCAACATAATGTACAACCAACTTAAGCCCAAAGTGGTTTCTTATTTATAGGGTTTTAATAGGTCAAAACGTATAGTGATCTTATTTAGCAAAAGTTTATATAGCGCTTGTTTGGTTTGGTGATTTAACATCTTCGTTCTACTAGTTTCTTTATTGTTTCGTATACAAACTACCACATTGAAGTTACCACCAAACTTGTATACACTTCTTGTTGGTAACACATGTGAGTACGTAGAAGGTAGTACTAGATCTATTCGTCTTTGTAGCAAAGTGGTAAATCGTTATTTCATCACCTTTTTTCATACAAACAAATGTTACAATTTTCAGGTTGAGTCGGGTCAGAATAAATACAAATAAATCGTAATCCATTTGGCCATTTGCATCATAAGCTTTGATAGAAAATGGTGACGGATCAATGTAATAAAATTATTGTAAATTCATAATAAATACAAATAAAAATAACGGAAATCAGATATGGTATTACGTATCACTCTATAAGCTTAAACTCATAATATGAATAAAAACTTTGATTGAATCATAATCTAAGTTGTCCGTATCGTTAACTAAGTAACTTTAAAGATGAACGCTAATGGAAGATGAGCCCTAAATAAAAGCAAAAAATCTTAATTTAAATAAGAAAATATAAATGTAATTCTAAACACTTACACAATACTAAATAACTCTAGAACAATACAACTATGATTGACTTCTATCACTAAAATCAAGTTTGACAAAACCATAATAGTTAGTGGTATTAGAATACTATCATCGTCCACTTTCATGACATGATCGAAGTGTTTGGATTTTTAAAACACATAATGTGATTAGGTGCAAGCTAATGGCTTAGGACTTTTAAAGAAGGAAAGAAAAAACTGCTAGGAATAGAACTCGTGAAGACTCACCACAACATATTTAAACTTGCCAAACTTGCCTTTAAGAGTTCAGTTCAATAATTCTTAAGGTTCACCCAAAAGTTTTATATACCATCCCTATTAAACTCGCTCAATATACAACACAAGAGTAGGAGTTGGGTGGAAAGTCTATTTTTCCTAGAAAGTCTAGGAAGGAATAAGAATTGGACACGTGTCATTGAGGGATTTTAAGTAGAAGGGCTATCATGTAATTTCACATTTTAATTTTATTTTTGGAATGTATCTCCATTAACTAAAATTCCATGATTTTCGGAATTTTATTATTTTCGAATTCAAATCTGGAAGTCAATGTGTTCATTAACTAAAATTCCATGTCACATTACATCGCATATTCCACTGTTCAAAATATTACTGGAATTTATCAGCATGTTCTTGGTGCTGTGTTTTAACAGTTTACAGGGCTAAAGCCATTTTTTTATAGATCCCACAATATAAAGATGGTAAAACACAGGGTATGAATCTGATTGCTGTTAAAACACAACTGTATGAATCTGAATGCTAAAACACAACTGTATGAATCTGATTGCTGTTAAAACACAACTGTATGAATCTGTTTGCTGTTAAAACACAACTGTATGAATCTGAATGCTAAAACACAACTGTATGAATCTGCTTGCTTTTAAAACACATCTGTATGAATCTGGATGCTAAAACACAACTGTATGAATCTGAATGCTAAAACACAACTGTATGAATCTACTTGCTGTTAAAACACATCTGTATGAATCTGCTTGCTGTTAAAACACAACTGTATGAATCTGTTTGCCGTTAAAACACATCTGTATGAATCTGAATGCTAAAACACAACTGTATGAATCTGCTTGCTGTTAAAACACAACTGTATGAATCTGTTTGCTGTTAAAACACATCTGTATGAATCTGAATGCTAAAACACATCTGTATGAATCTGCTTACTGTTAAAACACATCTGTATGAATCTGGATGCTAAACCACAACTGTATGAATCTGCTTGCTGCTAAAACACAACTGTATTAATTTGCTTGCTGTTAAAACACATCGTCAAGAAAACGGAGATGATAAGAACAATATTTGAATGGTGATGATGAACTCGGAGATGGTGGAGATGGAGAAGTGTTTTAATTTGATCCGGTGCTCTCCACTGTTTCTAAAGTTATCTTCTTCCATGATTGTAGTTATTTTTGGTAGGGATTGGGGTTTCCAATATGGGTTTGGAGAGAGAGAGAGAGAGGGAAAATCGCTTGAATTTAGGAACTGGACGGTTATCTAATTGATTTAAAACACGGCCATTGACAAAATTGCCCCTACTCATTTAAAACAATCAATTAATTAAACTCAAATATTACAAGATTGCCATTGATTTAATCTCAACCCTTAAACACACCAATCGGATGGACCAGATCGCTTCCTAGACTTTCTAAGAAAAACACACTTTCCGTGCGAACCCTACTCTACAACACAATACCCAACTCCATAGACAACTATATACTAAAATTGTAAATGTCTAAAACCCCAATAAAAATTAAACACGCTTTTGAGTTTTGACCCTTTGCAGTCGCTCTCATCGGCCACCGGTCAAACATTTTTCACAATCTAGCGGCCATTTCATTGGAACTTCACAATCGAATCTTCAAAGGTTCCTATCAGATAAAAGTTTCGATTCCCAGGCAAGGGCGAAGGATAGTTGATACCCGGGGGTGCAACCCCCCCACCCCCCTAATATTTCGGTTAGAAGTATACAATTTTCGATTTTTCGTCCAAAAATTTTAAAATTATAAAGGATCCCCCAATTATTTTGCCTAAATATTTATATAATATATAAATTGAGTCCCATGACTCCCCCTACTCGAAACTTTTGGTCAAGCTCCGCAACTGTTCAGATGTAATCATTGATTTCTATTTTGTATTTTCATTTCTATTACACGACACTCAATCGAAAAATACCCGGATTAAAATTATGTTCATTTGATTTCTGCTCAAGCCAATTTGTTCGGTTCGGTTTTTAAACGAGCCGTGGCAGCCTCAACGGCGTCGTTTTAGTTCTCTTGGTGACTCGCTTTTGTCTCTTTTTTTTTTTTTCTTTTTCATTCATTCCCCCAAAACAGAGAGAGCATTAGGGTTTCAGTAGCACCGTAAATCGGTTGGTTATTAATCATTGAGTTAAAGAAGAAGAAGAAGAAGAAGAATGAATCCACTGACGTTAGTGAAGCGTATACAGAACATAAACTCAAAGGAAGCATCGTTAGGTATCTCTGAGGAGGCTTCATGGCATGCTAAATACAAAGATTCAGCATATGTTTATGTTGGAGGCATTCCTTTTGACCTAACTGAAGGAGATCTTCTTGCTGTTTTTGCTCAGTAACCTTCTTTTTCATCTTCATCTTCATCTTGCCTGCCTGCTTCATTCATCTTTAGTTATAATAAGATTTTAACATTTGTCTTTTAAGTTTGCCAATTAGGGTTTTCATGCTGTCTGCTTAGTGCACTGGATCTAAGTTTAATTAACAAACATATTGAGTTAGGGTATGCATCTAGTACTTGGTGGTGGTCATGATAGCAAAAGACATCTGTGCATAGGTTATGTTTATGGAAATGGGCAAAACTAGCGAATCATGTAGTTGAAACATGGTTGTCAATAGCGATCGCTATAGCGAATAGCGTGGCGTGTGGGTCCATGATCGCTATATGGTCTGTAGCGATAGATAGTGGCCTTTAATTTTTTTTTCTTAAATCATAGTTATTAAAGGGGCGTGGCGCACTCTGGGCGATTTGTTAGGCCCGGGGCTTTATTTGCGCCTAGGCGCTCGCTTTAATAACTATGTCTTACATGTAGGTACCTTATCGCTATTTGTCGCTATTCTTAGGTTTTTGTTAAATATACATGTAAAATAGCTTATATACCAGGGTATTTTTATATAATATACCTATAATTTTTTTAAACTTTTTTCTAGTGTATCGCTATTTATGAAATAGCGCCCACTATTTATCGCTATTCTTCATTAACAACTATGGTTGAACATTGAATGGGGTGATGTGTTATTATCTGTGTTGTCAAATTACATAGGCGCATAGGCCAATCTTGGAGTCCGGCATCTAGGCGCTTAAAAACCAAGGGATTTTTAAGCTAGTTGCGTAGTATAAAATACCATCTTTAAGGGGTTTTAGATATGCTTTAGGCTTTTTTAGGGCTGTTTTAGGCTGATTCCAGCCTTAATAAGACAGGTAATTATAAATAAAGTGTGCTGTTGTGATAGCTGAATTTGCGTACCTTCATTATTTTAAAGAAAGGGATGATGTTTTTGTTGAGGGGGAGTAATGGTATCAAGAAATGTGTTGACTAGTAGTCTTGGTTTCAAAAAGCACATGGCGATCCAATGCGTTTTGATCCCAAAAGTCGATGCGCAATGTGCAAAACGCGTGCATCACATATGACATATGCGTGGCGTTTGTTATTTAAAACTACTAAAAATCATTTATAGATGATATCTACATTTACCTTGCTAACTTTTAAACGTTAAAATGAAAATATAGGATATTTCATTATCTCTTGTCAGATTTGTTCAATCAATGGTCTAATTGGTTCAAATACTCATACCCATTGCTCAATCGATAGTTGTATTTGTTCAATAAGATTTGAAAAACTCAGACCCATTGCAATCACAGTCCAATGTATTCAAATAGTGATCACTGCATAAGGCGCTGCATCGAACAGCATCATGTGATGCACGCATCCCGGAATCGCATCACACGATCCCATCTCATCAATCATCACTGCATCATGTGATGCGCACATTATGCGCTCTTGATGCACGCATTCTATAACCAAGCTAGTAGTTGGTGTTTGTTTGGTCCCTGTGGTTTATAGCAAATTGCTATATGTTACAAATATGAAAAGTCTTGCAAAAAACACATCCACGTTTCAATTTCTTGCGATTTCAATCCACATGACTAACTCCCATTCACTTTGTTGTTAACTCAACGTCACATGCTAAACATGTGATGGGCAATATGGTAATTACATCTGCAATAACTAGAGAACAAAAAAAAAAAAAAAAACTTTCAGAAACCCTTAGTCGTTTTCCCCCAAACATTCTTCTTCCATCTGCGATTTGGTCACTAGGGTTTCGTACTGTTCTACCTTACTGAACTAAATCGAGGCTGCAACGTGTTATGTTTGTGTTTTGTTGAGTATTAATACGCGGCTTATTTGACCCTTGGTTTAAAAAAGCGAGCTTTAAGCGCGCTTAAAGCGTGAAGCAATGAAGCGTTTGGAATAGCGCTTTTTTTGGCCTGAAGCGTCATAACACGTGAAGCGTTTTGAGGCGAGCTTTAAGCGAGAAGCGACCTTGGTTTGAGGCGACGCTTCAGCCCAATCAGGTGCAAAAAACGACGCTTCAGCGTAGGTTTAATTTAAATGTATTTAGAAAACAACATTGAAAACGAATAGTGCGTGCAAAAACTGCTTCAGCGTATGTTTATGTTTCAAGTGTGTTTCGACTTTAATTTATGTTTTAACTATGTTTTTTATGGGTTAAGTGTGTTTTTAATCATGTTTTTGTGTTTATTATTGATTAACAAGTAGAATAGGTCATATTGATGTGTACAATATTTTTTTTATTTTGAGCGCTTCGAATACGTGAAGCTCTCGCTTGAAGCTTCGCTTAAAGCTTTTGGAACCAAAACGCTTCGGAGCGCCTCACGCTTTTTTAAACCAAGATTTGACCCATATCAAACATAACTGATATAGACCTGCAACCTCTTTTCATACATATGATTTTTTACATATCAGCACCATCAGCAGACATTATGAAAACGCCCAGGGTGACCCCTTTAACCCGTCTGATGAAACAGGGTGACCCCTTTAAACCGTTTAATGAGACTGGCTGACCTGTTTAAACTGTTTGATGACTGTTGAAACTGTTTGATGAGACAGGCTGACCGTTTAAACCGTTTAATCAACCAGGCTAACCCGTTTGATCAACCAGGCTGACCCATTTAAACCGTTTGATGAAACAAACTGACCCATTTAAATAGACCTGCAGATTATTAGAAATCTAGGGTTTGGCATGTGATAAAGAATAGAAGCTTGAATTAAATATAATACATGTTTCTTCAATAGAGATGTAATTACCATATTGTCCATCACATTTTGGCATGTGACATTGAGTTAACAGCAAAGTGGATGGGAGTTAGTCATGTGGAGTGAAATCGCAATAAATTGGAACGTGGGTGTGTTTTTTTGCAAGACTTTTCATATTTGTAAAATATAGCAGTTTACTCAAAACTCTATATTTCATCCATTGAATCAGGTCCCTATCCTATTTACTGAAAAAATATTTGCCTTGAAAACTACAATGCATTGTTCTATGATGTTATTAGTTTTAAGTTATCGATAGCTAAGCGCCCATGTCTCGCAATCTGTTAAGTAGCGACTCCATAGCATGATTATAGCGGATTCCGGCTGGAAACCTGCAAGGCTGCAATTTCTGCCGGAAACTAGGATGAAGAAGAGTGGCTGCGTTTTCTTGCGTTTTAGCCTTTTTAGGGTTCTATCTTTCATTAGTTTATATTTAGTCCCTAAAACTTGTAAAAATTTACATAAAATTGTAAAATTAGTTTGTGTATTTTAACATTATTATTTTAACCTATTAGTTTGTCTCTCTATCCCCCGTGATAGAGGTAAGGCTGGCCTACATCCCACCCTCCCCAGACCCTACCGATAGCTAGGCTATGAGTGGGATTATACCAGGTACGATTGATTGATTGATTGATTGATTTTAACCTATTTTCATTTTCACTAGCTTACATTTGGTCCTTAAAACTTATAAATTCATACATAAAGAAGTATAAAGTTAACATTATATATATAAAAAATTATAGATAGCTATTTTTTATTTTTCTAATTTTTAATTACCTTATCGCTAAACACGAAATAGCGGGCGCTATTTCATTAAAGTTGATTATGTTATCATTGGTCTTTTAGGGCAAAGTGCATGACAATGTGACGAACTTCACACAAATTGTCATTCTATGTAATCAGTTGAACTCCGTTTTTTACTAGCTTTGAGTCACATTACCGAAGTAACATCTTTTTCAATCGTCACTGAATACTTAACTTACTTTTAACATGTAGGTACGGTGAGATTGTTGATGTCAACCTGGTTAGAGATAAAGGCACCGGAAAATCGAAAGGCTTTGCTTTTGTTGCATACGAGGACCAGAGAAGCACAATTCTTGCTGTCGGTCAGTCTATTTATCTGAGTTTATATTTATAAAAGTTTTCATAATCGGCGACCACTTGAGCGGTCGGGCTGACGACTCCAACTGATTGGTTGGTTTGACCCAAAAAGTCTTCTGTTCTAGTCTTGTGTAAATAATAGTGCATATTACAAAAATGATATCGTATTTTTTTTTTTTTCAGATAATCTGAACGGTGCTCAAGTTCTTGGTCGTACGATAAGAGTGGATCACGTTACTAAATACAAAAAGAAAGAAGAAGAGGATGAAGAAGCAGAGCAACAGAAACGAGAGGCAAGAGGTGTGTGTCGTGCGTTTCAGAGAGGCGAATGTACACGTGGCGCTGGATGCAGATTCTCTCATAATGAGCAAGTAAGATCATTTTGAATTTTATAAACTTTGAAATTTGCGGATATTATTATTACCAACTTCTTAACGTCTTTACTTTGAATCCAGAGAGCTGCAAACACGGGTTGGGGTGCTGAAGATGCTAAAAATTCAAGATGGGAGAATGACAAGTATGTAGGCCCAACAAGAGGCCCAGGCTCGGGCCCATCACATCGGGGGATGCGTGACAAAGACGGCTGCGACAGACAAAAAGAAACAAGTTCAAGAGATGAAGATACCAGAAGCAGTAGAATGAAACCGGACAAAAAAGATGAAGATTATTTTGGTAAAAGATCATCCAGGTATGATTCTGCAGATGATGATCGAAGGAATGAAAAGAGGTCAAAGTATGACTCGGAATCTTATCGAAGAGAGCGTCAAGAATCTGACAGAAGAACAAGTCGTGACCACAGAAGGAAGGATGAAGATCACCGCGTAAGATCACATAGAGAATGAATTGTCTTTTAGTGGTTGAGATTGTTGAAATTGTTGAGGTGTTTTGCTATATCAACTGGGTTCATTCATATGCACCAAGTTTGGCTTCGATAATGGATTCTTCTCCTAAGTAAACACTAGTTGCTCGTGCATTTTTAGTTAGTTGCTGCTAATATGTTTTTTCGAGTGTGTATTATGGATTAGAGGCAATTTCGACATATTGTGTACTTGTGACTTGTGATGTTCGAGGCCAAGATGGGTTAAGCGAAAGATTTGACGACAAAGAAAGGGAGTCGTCATATGAGTTGGAAGTTATCCGGATTATATGTCTAATAACATATGAGAATTTTTAAAGTGTATGAATTTGATTCAATCTGGTAGAAATGGCAAGTGCGTTCATGAGACGTTTTATTCTGCTGGTATCGCGTCACCTAATATGATATATAACACCATTACTCATTTAAAGTTACGCAACTAAGAGTCACGAATCAACTTTTACTGTGTGTAACTAATATGATATGTACTGCCATAGCATATGCATTATTATTCACAAATATATTAAAACTATTATAGGGTTTATACGAGTGGGTTAAGCAGTTGTTATTGTGTGATGGATACTTTTATATCACTGAAAAGGTAACGCTCATGGTGTCTAGTTATTTCATATACACAGGTGTATTTGTGACGTATAAAAACAAACCGTACCTCACGGATTATGTTTAGAAAATCATTATCATAGTAAAAGATTTTCTAAAACCCGTATCAGATTCCATACCCGCTCCATGTAAATTCGGGTCCGATAGAACAAGTAACAGATTTAGCAAACAGATGAAAATCTTCAGTTCCGTACTAAAAGCACAAACTTTCATCAACCGAGTTGCATGGAAATATTTCTTTCCATAACAAAAAAAAAAAGACACCAAGAAACGCCTGAAAATGCTTTGCATTACTCATGAAAAAAAAATAGAAGAAAACCCAGTGATGGAAAGATAGGACACTAAAGCCTGTTTTAAATAAAATTTACCCGCCCATAGTCAATGACCACCATGAAATCTAATTCTTTTCATGTGCTTAAGGGCGGTTGATTTGAGACCTCATTTGTCGACAAATGATGACTCAGCAAGATCAATAGCGCGTGCAAGTGCTGCAGCTTTGTTCTCACATTCTCGGTGTTCATCAGCAGGATCACTATCCGCCACTATACCTGCCCCGGCTTGAAGGTGGGCCACCCAATCACGACGCTTGTCCGCATCCTGGTACTTGTACATCGTGTCGTAACGTGCTGCTGTAGGGAACACGATTGTTCTCAAGGCCAAGGCAATGTCCATGTCACCAGTGAACGAGATCCCTCCAAACCCACCACTGTATGGCCCACGTCTATTCACTTCCAGCTCATCGATCAGTTCCATGGCTTTTACCTTTTGCACAAAAGTTTTGAGTAACATGTAACTTGATTAGCGTCTAACTTTGGCCTCTAATGATGTTATGCACGGACTATTTTATAAGAAGAAATGAAGAACGGTTAGAACTTAGAAACCTTAGGGGCCCCACTGACTGTTCCGACTGGTAAAGCAGCACGAAGTGCGTCCCAAGTACTTAATTCATCAAGAAGCTCTCCAGTGACCTACAAAAGAGACCAGTTTGGATTGACCAACAAGAAGAAAATAATATAGAAAAACGTGCAAGTTAATGTTGTGTAACATTTAATTCAATAAATTACAAATTTAATTATGATTTTTGTGTGAAAACAGTAAATAAAGCTTTGAGTTGCCAGTTTCTAGGTAAAACATAAACCATTTGTGATTGAACCAACTATGCAACATGAGCGTAAGAAGAAGAATTCACCGTGGAGCTGATATGCATGACGTGAGAATACCGTTCAACATTCATCAGTTTCTCGACGTTAACAGAACCAGGTTTTGAAACCTACAAGAATGTCCCGATTTAGTTAAAAGTAAATGATTGAAATATAAACATTTATATTAACAGCAAAACCAGTTAGTTAATGTACGGTGATAACACACCGACCTTCCCAACATCATTTCTCCCTAGATCAACCAGCATGATATGCTCTGCGCATTGTTTTTCATCATGAAGTAGTTGATTTTCCAACATATAGTCTTCTTTAGGTGTCTTCCCTCTTCTGATAGTCCCAGCAAGGGGTCTATTTGTAACTTTTCTCTGTCAACAAAAGCATATAAAGATGAATTATACAGATACAACACTGTCAAATTTCAAAACATCTAGACATTTAGTTACTTTAATTGAACTTCTTTTATATATTCTGGCTTATTACCTTCTTCACACGGGTAAGAATTTCAGGACTTGAAGCAACAAGAATAGACCCTCTAGCCTGGATGCATGAAAACACAAATACATCATTAATTAACCATTTCTAAAAAGCCTATTTCTCCTATGGAGTGAGTACCAATAAAATGTCAATTTCGAGTACCAAAAGAGCTGAGAACCTGTAAGTAAGTCATGTATGGGCTTGGGTTGACAATTCTCAGGGCCCGGTAAACTTCAAATGGATCTGCAAATGTACGTCGTTCAAAACGTTGACTCAAGACAATTTGAAATATATCCCCAGCTAAAATATGTTCTTTAGCCTGCAACACTGCCTCCTTGTAAGCTTCACTTGACATGTTTGACTTCTTTAAAGAAGGCCCAAATAGGCTCGTATATAATTTTATTGACCCTGGAGAAAGTTTTGGTCTGTAATGGAAGTCAAATTAGAATTACCAATGATATATAGAACAATCTTTATGTGTGACTTGCTAATTAAAAGAGTAAAATGCCGTTTCGTCCCTAAGGTTTGGCCAGTTTTGCGACTTTCGTCCAAAGGTTTGTTTTTCCACATCTGGATCCAAAAGCTTTGAAATCTTGCCATTTACATCTGGCTCGTTAACTCCATCCATTTTTCTCTGTTAACTCAGGGGTATTTCCGTCTTTTTTGCTAACTTAAAGGGCAATTGGGTCTTTTTCACTTTATGTAAAAAGACCAAATACCCTTGAAAAAGACCGAACTACCCTTTAAGTTAACAAAAACACGGAAATGCCCATGACTTAACGGAGAAAAAATGGATGGAGTTAACGAGTCAGATGAAAATGGCAAGATTTCAAACCTTTTGGATCCAGATGCGGAAAAACAAACCTTTGGACGAAAATCGCAAAACTAGCCAAACCTCAGGGACGAAAATGAAATTTTACTATAATGAAAATGAATTACTCACGGAACGATATCGTGAACTCTGGACACTAATGTCTCCAAACGTTCTGTTCCATCTTTAAAAGCTTCATCGACAGAGGAATATTGATCCATTCGCACCCAATGTATCACATATGCTTTCTGGGGATTGTAAATAACCAAATAACTTACAAAAATTACAGAACAAGGCCTATGAGGAAGGATGTTGATATGTTGAGAATAAAAAGGTCAAAACCTTCTCGACATGGTCAAACACGATCACATCATCATAAAGGCCAAGATGAACATCTGGAAGGTTCCTATCATCCTCTGGCGCTTTTGAAAATGGAAGCTTTTTCGTCTCTACATACCGCACCGTGTCATAAGAGAAATAACCAACCCAGCCACCTGTTATTATGAATAATGGAAATTATAGTTGTGCTTGTGCAAACTGGTTAACAAGCAAAACTGTAAAGATATAGACTAATGTCTGTATTTCAACCGCATCAAGTCGGTTTCATTTATAAGCCCTAATAAAACATAAGGCCTCATGAAACGCTAATGAAAGAAAAAAAGTTGAATATGTCAACATATCATTTAAACAGGCTAAAGCCAGAAATGTAGTTACATGTATTTTTCATGCTACTATATGTTGATCGTATAAAATAGTAGCTATTCTGAAATAGAATATACCCATATTCTACACGAGAAGAGGCAAACAGCAATGAAAGCTAAGTGACTTTCATGATCATGGATTCATATTAGAAGAGAGATCAATAGTAAAATCTTACCACAAAATGCATCAGGGAGCTCGTCAATTCTTTGGGGTTTCCATTGCTCCATTATCCTCCTAGGTACCACCATGGGATCCTCCACAAACTCTTCCGTCTTTCGCCCTTCATGGTGGTCCATAACTGTAACCATATTCTCTTTCGCCACAATTTCCATAGTAGGTTGAGCTCCAATCACACTGTACCGCCCCTAACATAGTAAATCCGCCAGTTAAATAGATATAATCAGCATTAGCAGATAATCAGAAGATAGTTTTCACAGAAATCAGTGAGCCATATAGAGATATCCACATTATTTTACTAATCAAAACTCAAAAGCATATATCCAAAATCCTTGTATCCTTTTTGACAAACATTTTTTGCTATATACAAAAGGTACTCTTATCCAATTCCATGAAAAATTGAAGATCTATATGCATGAGATATAAATTCAAAGATTGCCCAAACGCCATCCTGAGAACGGACTTTGCTAATAGTAAAACTTTGCAACAACAAAACTCTCAGAAACAGAATGCAAAAATTTCTATCGCAGTATCTAATGGAAATAGCAAACAGTACTGGAGAGTAAAAGCTTACAACATTGGAAGCCTTTAATCCTGGCTCAACAGATTCAAACAAAAAGCTCGGTGCATCACGATCGTCTTCTTTGACGAGACACCTGTAAGCCATAACTGGAGTCAGATGATCGGAAAAAATCGACCTGTATAACGGAATCAAATTCCCATGCTTTGCGGCTTCCTTAAACTTCACCGAATGATCGACTGCAAAAACAATGACAATAATCCTTCAGTCCCTGCTCATACTGTGCTAACGAACAAACTGAACAAATTAACCAATATTATCAATGTTTTCAAAATAAATGCAGTGCAAAACAGGTAAAAAATGTGAATTCAACCAATGTAAGCATCAAATTAATTGAAAATGAACTTCAACGAATGATCGACCGCGAAAAACAATAACAATCATCCATAAGTCCTTAACCATATTGCCCAAACGAACGAACGGAGCATATAAACCAAAACTATCAATGTTTTCAAAACAAATACAGTGGAAAACCGGTCAAAATGTGTGTACAATCAATGAAAGCATCAAACTAATTGAAAATGAACTTCACCGAATCCGAATGATTGAATGCATAAACAACAACAATCATCCATCAGTCCCTAATCATATTGCACTAACGAACGATAGCAAATTAACCAAAACTATAATGTTTACAAAATAAATGCAGTGGAAAACTGGTCAAAAAGTGAACACAATCAACGGAAGCATCAAATTAATTGAAAAACAACTTCACCGAATGACCGACTGCGAAAACAATAATCCATCAGAGTCCCTAATCACACTGCCCTAACAAACGAACTAAGCAAATTAACCAAAACAATCAATGCTTTCCAAATAAATGCAGTGAAAAACTGATCAAAATGCAAATACAATCAATGAAAGCATCAAAATAATTGAAAATGAACTTCACCGAATGATCGACTGCAACAACAACAACAAGTCATCCATCAATCCCGAATCATATTGCGCAAACAAACGAACTAACTAAGCAAATCAACCAAAGTCCAAAACTATCAATGTTCTACAGAAGAATGCAGTGGAAAACTAGTCAAAATGTTAATACAATCAATGAAATCGACTGCGAAAACAATAACAATCATCCATCTGTCCCTAATCATACTGACCTAACAAACATACTAAGCAAATTAACCAAAAAATATATATATTCAAAACAAATGCAGTGAAAAACAAGTCAAAATGCGATACAATCAACGAAAGCATCAAATCAACGAACACACTGAGCTAATCAACCAAAACTGTCAATGTTTTCGCAAGAAATGCAGTAGAAAACAGGTCAAAATGCGAATGAAAGCATGAAATGAAGTGCAAATTAAGAGAAGATTAGAATCACCTGAAGCGGTTGGAGATTGAGCAGAGCATCTGAGAGTGAGGAAGCGAGAGGTGGAGGCGTTGTTGAGGAGAGTGACGGAGGGAGGAGTGGAGGAGACGCCGGAGCGGAGGGAAGTACGACGGAGAGACGGCGGAAGAGGGCGGTGGGAGATAGCTAGGGTTTCCATTGACGGTTATGGCATTTGGTGTGGAAGTGGAGATAGAAGAGTTAAATGAGTTTGTTTCTGTTTTGGTACAGTGTGGTGGACTGTTGGGGATCTGACGATTTGCTGACGAAACGGGAATGTTACTAATCGGGATTTTAGGGCCGTGGTAGTGAGTGAGTGACCCGTCAGCTGAGTAGCGCCGGCCCTAAGAATTTGTATACCATGTTCGAGCTCGAAAAAATGTGTTTTAGGCCTTAAAGAAATTGGGTATTGTACTCGCTAAAGGTCTAAACCTAATGCCAAATGGGTTAATAACTAATCTAAATCATAAGAATAGTTTTTTAAGGGGGCCTATGTTGGTGTTTGTATGGGTGTATCCTATTAAAAAATATTATATATATATACATATCGGGTTTTTTCGTAAAAAAAACGTGTCCCCCGAAATATCGGGCCCTGGCCGGTGGTCCTCCCCGCCCACCCCCAGGGTCGGCCATGCAACATTCCCACGATATTCGTTTTTGATTTCAAAGATTTGATGGATATCCATAATGCTATTTAAGAAGGTAAAAAAAACGAAGAAGATTTTATGGGGATTGGTTATTATCTCATGTTGGTGTATATGGAAGGCGAGAAATGATCTGGTTTTCAATCAGATCAAGAGAAGCTCTCAAGAGATTTTGATAGATATTAAAACGAGAGGTTTTGGGTGGTTAAAAATAGATCGCCATGTAAATATATATGTTGGAAGGAGTTGTGTAAATTTCCTATGTATATGTTGTAGTTCTGTCATTTGCCCGTTTGGGTCAGGGATTCTGTTTTGTATTGGCCTTTTGTTCATTTGAGTCGGAGGTTTGTTTTAATGAAGTTTTAGTTTAAAAAAAAAAAAAAACTATTTTGCCCTTAACACAATTATATACCAATCAACATGAATTAGGTTTTTTTTTTATGTTGGATTAGCTAGATGAAAAAAGTTAACTTTGATTTTGCCCAGGTGGTTTGACCATTTTAATAAACATAGGCAACTTTTATTGAAAGTTGTTTGGTTTATTTACGACTTAAATATGATATTTTACATTCAAAATGACATACTTTGAAATTTCTCATATTTTTATTTACGTCCTTTTTTAAACTAGTTTTATACCCGCTCGGTGGTGATCGAAAACTTTACATAATAATAAGTCAAATTTAACTCTTAATTATAAAAAAATAGACAATGTGCCAAATAAAAGTGCAACTCTTTAAAGTTTTTTTGAAAGGCGATATTATTGTCGAGTTTGAACCCTTGACCTTTAAGGGAAACTCCACTTTAACTCTAAAGGTCTTGCCAATTGGACCCATAAGTTAGGTAAAGTAAATGAGTAACGGTTAGCTGATAAAACTTACATTTGAATAGTCGGACCTTGCAAGCAGTCAATATGACCAAAACTTGATTATTGTCGTAGTTAAGTAAAATTTAATATAAAATAGCGTAACTGAAAACAAATAATTATAAAAATGGGTGAATAAAATGGGTTGTGATATGGAGTGTTTAAGCACACACGCGGATCTATTTGACCCGGATACATCCCAAAACAAACACGTGTAGAGCACGTGAACTTCTCTTTTGTCTAGAAGCATTTTCCGCATTCTCTACCTAGGTTCATCGAGCTGGGGTTATCATTTTCTTTGTGTTTTGTACCCGACTATGATCCTTTCGACTTTGTGCATGATCGATACGTAACGAGCTTGCTGCTTCACTTGTTGATTATGAATTGTGACAGTTAAAGGACGCATGCAAGACCTTCAAACCAATCACAGGATATATCATAGTGTAACCATAGTGTAACTTGGCATCTAATAATGAGTCAACATCAAACATGGTCAGCAGTTGACTTTCAAATGTATTTGACCTTAAAAGTCAAAGGTTTTGGGACTTAATTGCCTCCATTTTTCTAACCAAAACATTAACAATTGGTACCAACACGATGATGTGGCGAGGCGAGGCGAGCGTAAGAGAGCCATGCATTTGTGCCACTTGACGAAGGAGATCTCTTGTCTACGACGGATCTAATTCTATTTTTAAATAGTCTTTCATAAATCGAATTTTATAGTGCGAGTGCAACTTTCATTGGATTACATAAGAAGTAGGTATGTTAGATCGGAGAAGCTGATGTAATTTTAAAGCTATAAAGGTCTGGTTGCACATAATCATGTGAGTAAATGTAATACTCGGGTCTCACCCGAAACCCCATCATCAGAATAACCAATCAAACATAGTTAGCAACTGCTGCACCGCAGCAGCAACGCGGTGATGGACTGATGGCGCAAGTGAATACAGAATCAGCTACGTGGCGTTGACCGCTGGTAACTGACGCTAAAGTGGTTAAGTGAGCTTAACGGCATTGATTTAATTTCAGCACAACCTAACAGACGAGAACGTTTTGAAAGTTTGTTACACTAGCCAGGATCATTAGATATATAATTTCACACATTTGATCGTCACATTTAACTACAAAAGTATAAAAGGTACAAAATTAAGTACACAACATTAACAAAAATTGAATACCAAAATAAACAACAAAGAATACACTAATCCAGAATTGTTTTTCTGGTTAAAAGAATTATATAACTTTAATTAAAATATAAAACCAATACTAATATCACGAGTTTTGCTCTGTTGTTGTATTACATGCACCATTGACAAGCTCAGTTTGAAACCTTTAAGGTCAAGCGCGCACGATTGCATAATCTGTAAAAGAGTGAACAGAACATAATGAGAATTTTAGTTTTCAATTGCAAACATATGAAATGTAAGAGGCTAAAAAACAGTGACCTTTACAGTTAACTTGACAAACATTGCAAGTGTTGATGTTGGAATTTACTGAAGACAGTTCCTAAAGAAACGAATGCCCTGAAACAAAGAAATTCAGTGCTTATTATACAGAAAACACACCCTATTTTGACAGGAAAAAAAAATGTACACAAGTTGTTTATTGTACCTGCAATGCAAAACTGATGTCGGCTTCATCTACTTGCAACGTCACTCTCCTTAATTTATCATCTCGGGATTGACCGAGTTTTAGAATTCCCTATAAAATGATAGCAATTTATAAGAATTTGCAACAAAAAACATTTTTTTTTAATATTTAATAGATAAAAAGTCGATTGATAGGTGCAGATGGTTGGTTACCTGATCACCTAGCACTCTACACATGCATGAAAGTTCCATTATACCAACTGGTGGTATCAATGTTGATTTGCAGATATCAATATAAAACTTGTTCAACTGTAAAATAACTAATTTTGATTAGAATATATAGATATTTCATCTTTTATCATGAAAGAAAGATGATATTGATATGGTTATACCTCTCCTATTGTTGTATCCTTCTTTCCTTTACGAAACAACTTCACAACAGAACATAGTACAATCTACACCAAAGAGACAGTAGGAAATTAGTCTACGTCAAAGGAAAGATCGGGTTGACCATTGACCCACTAATCTTGTTTTGACTTTTGACCATTCTTAGTATATAGAGAATTGAGTTTAGTTGTGTTTACAATGCAATATAAAAACAAATAGTTATCTACATCTTTGAATGAAATGACTTAGGGGTTGTTTGTTTACCTCTTAATGAGGCTCTTAATGGTTCAGACATCTTACTGGTTCAGCACTTAATGGTTCAGACTGTTTTTTTCACGAGCAGATGTCTGAATGGTTCAGACATTTGCCTCTATTTGCCTCTGAATGGTTAAGATTTATACATAGTCTGAATGGTTAAGATCTCTAATCTGAATTGGTCAGACATTTGTCTCTGAACGGTTAAGCATTATACAGGCTCTTAATGGTTCAGACCTCTTACTGGTTCAGTACTTAATGGTTCAGACCTCTTACTGGTTCAGCACTTAACCATTCAAATGTTGCCAAACAGCCCCTTAGACGTTTATGACCTGTTCACTTTGACCTATTTAAATGTAAACACTAAAACGAATGTGTTTAATTGTGTTTAAAACGGTACCTGTTGATGCTGTGGAAGGGATTGTATAGTGTCGACTATTGGTGATTTGTAAGCCCTTGACAAAGCAATAGCCATATGATCAACCCTCACCTACATGAAAATGAAGTAGAGACAATTAGATAACTATTTAAACAAGCTTATGAATTTTACTTTTCATCAGATGAAAAAAAAAACGTAAAAAGTTATTTAATGAAAAAAAAAACGTAAAAAGTTATTTAATGAAAAATATTACCATGGATGTCAAAGTTGAAGTGCAGGTAGATTCTCTAAGCTCAGTTTCAAGCATCTCTATCGCACCCCTGGAAAGCGAAATAAAAGCTCAAGATCAATTTCCGCCTTAAAGAATTTACGAGAATTTGTAGACTGTAAAACAATTATAAATAATTAAAAAGAAATACCAACCTGCAGATACCAAGAGCTTTCCTCATATCACCAGATGTTGCAGCTACTTTCTGCATACATTCATTCAAATGGTGCATCTTAGAATTTATAGCAACCTCAAGTCTTTATTACTTAAAAACACATGAATTAAAACATTTAAGTCAAAGCAAAGATAAGTAGATAATATTATGGCGTACTTACGCGTGCACAGAGTTCCAGTGCTTGTGGCTGGAAAACGGTGTAAGGAAGTGCCTGATGAAACAAAACACCCTTAATATAATTTCTTTTGTTAAAAAATTGTTATAATTTTCTAATTAAGTAGCTAAAGAGAAAGCGAAAGACCAATAATGCTCACCATCAGCCGTTGTTTGAGAATCATGATGATTTGATCCATCGAGTAGGCTCGAAAAGACACAACAGCTGGCTTACCTAAAATAATAATTAAAAGTATAAGAGATATTAGAAGCAGTGTGTGGATGTCGAGTGTAATGGAGAGAAACAAAGTACTCACAATTTAGAGACTGTAGTTTTGGAAGAAATCGGTCTGCTAAGTCAATTGCATTAGCTATACCTGTAAATGCAAGTTCGTATAAGAAATTAAAAATAAAATCAAAAGAAACAACTTAAGTTCGAAGTCTCACAAGCATACCTATCAATATAACTTTAGAGAATGGCAACGTTGTTAGCATAAATAGATCATGAAGCACCACTCGGTCCTTAGTAATCAAGTAGTCCAGCTCATCAGCTATAACCAACCTGCTTACAACTCATGTGTTAAAAGACAGTGTACGAAAAGCAACCAGCTATTCAATCTGATCATTGATCAAGTTTTGTTAAAAAAAGTTAATAGCTAACTGTTCATGCTTGTGTATCTTACATCATTTTAGTGTCAGCCGACTGCTGCTTTTGAGAATACATTTGCTGAAGTTGTTTTAAGGCTGTAGAACGACCATTGACTTTCTTATTTGGTTTACTTTTTTCAAGTATCTGCAAAATAAATGAAACTTTGAGCATAATGTTGCTTACATATGAGTCTATGCGTATTAATATCATGTAAATTTTCACCTTGTTGAAAATTTCTGATGTGTTTGAGAAAGAAGTACAGTTTATAGCCAAAATATCCGGCAGCTGCCCACCTGTCTGAAAGCAATAACAAAGGTTGCATGAGTTTACTAAAGTGTTCTTTCTAATGTACATACACACGTCTATATATATCCCAATGCATCTAGAAACCTAAAATGACCTACAATCTAAACCAACACATGCTAACAAATTCACTATTTCCATTTAAAAACTTTCAAAACTAGCAATCAATCAAAGCCAAATTACCTCCTTAGCCCAACCAGCCAAACACCCCTTCACATTCTCCATCGAGAGCGATTTTCCGGTCCCCGGACAACCACAAATATACAAGCTCCCAGCCTTCTCTTGCTCAACACATTGCTTACAAAACTCCACTATCCTTTTCTGCTCATCCTCACGGCACACAATCATAGTCGGTGCAGTCGATACATGCAACGCCTCTTTCACCACACTTAATTGTTCCGAATCTACACAAAACAAACACACATTTCAACACAATAACACACCCTAACCTACACACATCTCACACAAATCACAAACACCGGTTCCAAATTAGGTCAAATTAGTTCACTTAGGTCAAATTAGATCAATATAGCATATATTGAAATAAACATCAAGCTAACCTGTTGGATTCCAGATCGGTTTATCCAAAATACTGTCTAACAACTTCTTCCTCGGAGAATTCTTCAATTTCAATAAACTAACACCAGTTTCAACCTATAAACAATGCTGCTATAGTTAGAATAACTATAATTCACTGTAATAATAAGCTATATACCACGAATAGTCGAAAACTCACATTCGATCGGCTTCTATTCGGACTATCATTGACAGATCTACGAGGCGATTTACTCTTCAACGAAGAGCATGATTTAGCTGGAGTGTTACAAACCGGATCATCGAACGAAGCTGAATTGGATCTCAACCGCCGTTTGTGAGGGGATGAAACGTCGCCGTTTACCATTGGCATTGGTGAGGATCTGGCTGCAGCGATTGACGGCATTTTTTTGTTGAAATTGACGGAAATCGGTACTGGAAAATTGGTGATTTGATTGAGGATGAAAATGGAGGTTGTTGAAATATAGGGATTGGGGGAATATGGGTTTAGCTGCAACTGAAAAGTTCCCGCCAAAATGATTGCGGGAAAAAGGATCTTAAACACGGAAAGGAGCGAGCCAAATGTTAAGTTGACATGTAAATAATTAGTAAGTTTATAGTTATATTTTCGTATCTATTTGTAATACTATGATTTAAAAAGTAAAAAAAATAAGTTTATGTCGAGTCAATTTTACATAGGCAATGATGTTTTAATTAAGGGAGGATGGGGTGTGTTCTGTTGGGGTAAACGTGTATATACTACCTGATTAGTAATATCAGAGTTGGTGTATCAGGTGGGGTAAATTGGATAGGCTTTGTGGAATGGTGGGTGGTTGGAATGGTCATATATGACTCTTGGGCATGAGGGAAACTTTAAAAAGAAATTACATATTGGAGGCGACGGAGATAGGTGGTGGAGCGAAAGAGTAGGAAAGTTGGACGACGAAGTGGTGGTCGTCAGGGGCGGTTCTTAGAAGAGTCGTGGCAGGGTCACGGTCCGGGAAAGTTTTTCGGGCGTAGTGTTAATTTTTCGCATTTCGATCGAAAATTTTTATATATACTGTGTTTGGCCCGGGCTTGTCCGGGCTTTTTTTAGTTCTCGTGTCTTTCGGCCCTTGCATGTTCAACGGGCAAGATCCGCCACTGGTGGTCGGAGTTGGACGACACATTAGTAGAACCGTTGATGCGGTGGATGTTGTCGGTGTAGGACAACCGTTTAAGAAATAAATTAAAAATGACAATTTTATTAATCAATAGGGTTAATTGCAAATTTTGTCCTTTATCTTTATACACATTTCTGTCGATATCCTTTGTCTTTAAAATTGATCAGTTTTGTAGTTTATGTTTTAAAATCATACACGTTATGTCTTTTAAGCCAAACTCAGTTAATTTTTTTCTGTTAAATCTGATCACTCAATGACAATTTGGTCTTTTTACAAGTTACTTTAAAAATAAGTTAATAATTAAAACAAATTTAAAAAATAATATAAGATATAATATAATATGTGTGTGTATATATTTATATATAAAACAACCCCCCTCTCTTTCTCTAGCTCTCTTACTCTCTACCTCTCCCCAACCATCACCTTCGGCCCCCACCCTCCAACACTCTCAACCACTTCTCTCTCTCTCTCTCTCTCTCTCTCTCTCTCTCTCTCTCCCTCTCTCCACCCACCACCAACAACCACCTCTTTTTTTCTCTCTCTCTCTCTAGCACAAACACAACCATCACTACTGACTGCACTGTTATAACAACCCTCCAAAATATTCCGACACCCCTAAAATATTTTAAAATATCCCTATATGTCTCAAAATATACCCCGTATGTGAAAACCGAGCCCAAAATACGATATAACATTAAAAAATAATTAAAAACAAGAAAAATGGGGTTCTCGCGGGCCGCGTAGAAGCAAGCATAAGCTTATGCGGGCCGCGACCGCAAGGCGATCAGGCGACACCCGGTGTTGCCACGTTTCATCATCGTGACGTAGCTAGTGCGATGACTGGGCCAGGCTAGGGCCTACCCAGTCTACTACGCGGGTCGCGTAGCCCGTGGTCTCACCTTATGCGGGCCGCGTGAAACCCGAAATCAGCCCCTATATAATGGGAGCTCGGGCCTTCAGTCGAAACTCGCTCAATTCTTACTTTCTCTCTCGAATTACTATATAATAGGCACTATACTCGGGTATAATATCCCCCTAAATAATGAAGTTATGCTCCGTTGTAAGTATCATAACCCCTGGATATGTATTAGATACTCTGCCCGATTGATCTAGGGTTCCATAACGGCTGTCGTGGTTCTGCCCGACGTAATCGTTGGAATGCCGTCTCGGGGAGGGTATTACTAATGTTAAAATGGGTTATTATACTAACGCGTGTGCATTTGTGTAAATTATAGATAATTTCTAGGAAATCCTTACAGAAAACCTAAGACAGCAATGTGAGTAATCTCCTTTTTGCAAATTGTTTTTACAAAACCTCACACGATTAATTATATATTGAACAGTTATTGAGTATTTGTAAGGATACAATTATCGTCGGTATGTTGGGGTTTTGTATACAAAATTTGTTACTGCCTTGCGAGGAGTAACATGACCACAAGTCGGGTTGACAGTACCGTGGGTGGTAATTGATATGACTTGGAAACAAATGTAATTGCGTGAACGCCTTCAATACTGTACAATGGTTTTTACTTAAACTTGATTAAACTGGGATTCACTCACCAGTATTTCCCACTGACAAAATGTTTTTAAACGCGTTTCAGGTAACAATATGTGAAAGCCAAATAGAAGCCAGCTGGACAGTACTGAAGGTTTGGAAAAGTGGCAATAAAATTACCTAAAATAAATAGATGTTTTATTAAATAAAATAAGATTTATCCCTATGAAAATGTGTGTACTTAAAACTTGGGATTATTCCCATGTGTTTAATATTATGAAAGCGTGGTATTTTACTCTGATAAAATATTTCCTAAGTACGGTCCTAATGTAAGTTCTGCTGCCAAATTGGACAAAATACAGATACCACCAAAACTGGTTGCGGCCGCCCGTTCCCGGGTTTTGATAGGGGACAGGGGTTACGACAAAAGGTGGTATTAGAGCTAAGCCACTTATTCAGCCACAGAAGTGTTCTACTGACACCAACTTATTATTCAAAGTGTTAGGAAATAAATTATGGAAATACATGCAAAATTGTATTTTATTGTTATGTGTTATTTGACTATTTGTTAGTTTACAGTATGAGCGACCAAGGACCATCCGACGCGTATCATCAGTTGTCTGGTTCGCCTAGAAGTGAAGGCGTCTTTTCACAGCCTGCCCTCTCATGGTACTCTGCTGATAATGAAGAAGGAATATTCGTGTTTAAGGCTCAGTCTGAAGAGCCATTCCCTCAGAAAAATAGAGGATGGTTCAGTAGGGGAGCACATGAGCGTAGGAAGCGAATGAAAAAGTTACAAGAACAGAGAGCACTAGCAGCCGCTAAAAGAGAAACGGATGCCCATACCCAAGACATGTTCAATAGGGGTATAGCCAACATCCATAAC
The DNA here is from genome assembly GCF_002127325.2 of Helianthus annuus. Classification (NCBI taxonomy): domain Eukaryota; kingdom Viridiplantae; phylum Streptophyta; class Magnoliopsida; order Asterales; family Asteraceae; genus Helianthus; species Helianthus annuus. Next base: position 85,621,808 of record NC_035440.2, read on the forward strand.
TTAGCAACCACAGCAGCCGACCCTAACCTGGAACAACTGATTGCACCCCAACCCCAACCACCATTTCCCAACGAGCCCATGGAAACAGAAAATAACCTAGAAAATCAAGTAGAAATGCATGACTTCAACCCAGAGGAGGAGATACCTAGGGTACCAGCACCCAATCCCTTAGATCCAAACTACGACCCGTGGTGGGACGACCATAGGGACTATGTGCAACGTTACCCCATACAAGAAGACCTGCCCAGGCCGAATCTAGGAGCATACCCAGGTTTGGACCCTCTAGATCCCTATTACGATAACGATGTATTCATTAGGGAGATATTAGAGAATCCATACCCGTACCAAGAACCTGCACCCCAGATTCCAAACCCAGTCCTAGAACCTGCACCCCCAATGTAAATCCCGAAAACTGGATCTTTCAATGATATCAAACCTAATCTTGTGAGAGTGCGGAAACCAAACACAAGATTATTCAAGATAAACCGAAAAATATGAAATATGAAGAACACAATACCGAAAATCACTTTTAAACTTGCACACGATTCTATTACTTGAATAAGCAAAATCGTCTAGTACAAACTCACAAATAAAATCGCCTCCCTCTCTCTAACTCTAGAATTTTTGTAACAATAATGTTCAAACCCTAAAACAAGTTAAAAACTTGTTTATATACTAATTCAAGCCCACTTCCCTACATGGGCTTCCCTTGGGCCTGCTTGGCCCACATGGCCTAAAGCTTGGCCCAAGTGACCTATAAAGGTTCAAAACCTAATATTAACTAACCCAGTAAAGCCCAGTTCGTACCATAGCCCGTTGTGTTAATTTGATGTGTCAGTCTCACACTTTAAGGCCTAACAATCTCCCCCTAGACTGATGCCATCAAATTGTCTTCAAAACATGAATTCAGCAACGTCTTCAACGAAGTCTATGGTTGTCGCTATGCTGCAGATGTTGTGGAAGTTATTGACTTCTGAACTCTCAGCACTGGGTCTCTTTCTTCAGCTCTTTTGGTTAGCTTCATATCAGGATCTCGATCAGCATTTGCTTGAAAATCTTGTTGAAAAGAATGTGAGAGGAGGATTCTCAACAACTCTTTTCTGCTTCGATCTTTATCTTTCAAGCAGGTTCATGGTACTTCTTCAAATGCACTTTCATTGTCAGACGGCGTTTCGTATCCAGTTCTTCTGACTCAGGTACGTCTTGTTGTTGTGCCGCTTCAGGATTCTTCAGCAATTAACAGCATCTCAGTCTTCATCAACCCCTGTTCTTGATTGAAATCAAGTTCTGCACATGCTCACAAATTCATAAGCAAACATTTCTTATGCAACAGGGAGAGTACCATATAAACACTAGGTACATCCAAGTACTTGTACTTGGATTTCACAATTTAAATTCTTTCAACTTTTGATGATCAGTCAAATCTTCAAGAACGGTTATATTTTTAATTTTAAGAAAACAAATAAACACTCTATTTTTGGATTTTTGGTTTTATAGGAAAACAAGACACTATTTTTGTATTTTTGAATTTTTCCTTTTTTTTAATTTTTTAATTTTAAGAACTAGAAACAAATAAAAACTCAAAATATAAACAACTACCATAATACACAATTACAATTGCAATGGGATCAAACTTCGCTCTCAGGCAGACTAAGGAACACTTTTCAGTACGAGCCTAATCAAGCTGGTCTATGCGATTGCCAATATGTTTGTCCACTTAAACTTTAACGCTCAACTTTCAATTTTTCAACTTCGTGATATGCTTAAGGTAATATCATACTATTTTACCCATGTGTCCCATTCCAAGGCATACCCCCGCGATCAAGGTAAGCACAACGATTCATCGTAGCAGATGACTTATCAGTTTTTGGGCCATAGGTCATCTTGCCCTCATTCATTAACTCCTCTTCCGTGAAAGACATATATGTATAGTTATGATTGTATGGAGGAGGAATTTTAGTGTATCCCAAACCAGCCCCTTTCTTTTCTTTGTACTCAAGCTGAATATCACAAATGACCTTGACCAATTTGCTAGAAGTGTCATATTTTTTAATATTAATTTCATTAGTCTGATATTTCAACTTTATGTCTTCTAGCTCCTTGGTCAAGGCCTTAATTATCGCTTGATAATCTTTAGAGTTACAATTTTTAACGCTGATTTCTTCCTTCAATTGAATGATATCTTTCCTTTGGGCTTCAATTTTTTCTTTATAAAGTTTTTCATTTTTCACCAAAGTAAAGTTTTTTGTTAATATCTTTGTAATCTTGAATTAACTCAGCGTTGTGTAACAGATATGCCTCATTTCTTTCTCTCCACTCAGGAGTGCAAAAGACAGAAAGTATCTCTTCACGAGTGGGTGAGCAAACTGCTTCACTAGTGGGTGAGCAAACTGCATCAGATGTATTGTCTTTAGTAGATTGCTTGTCAACATTTTCATATGATTTGATAAGTGAGATCAGCTCATCTGACTTCATTTTGTAATAGTAGCAGTCAGTTGTCAATATTATCTGATGAACATTTCTAAACCAACTACAGTTCACCTGATCCGGAATCTCTTTTATAGAATCCAGAAGCTTGCTGTTGCTTATGTGAGTAGACACCACCATCTCTGCCTTCTCCATTTCAGAGAGCAGTTCAGCAAACCGGCCTGTAAGTGCTTCAATAGATTCACCATATGAGTAACTGAATCTTTGGAGTTCCTGCTCAAGCACCTCTCTCTTAGAAGACATTTTTAAGATGTGATCCCCAAAAAATGTGCATTTTTAACTATCTCCTCAACACAATCCCAAAGCGAAAACCTGTGTACTCGCTAACTCAAACCCTTTGCAGCCGAATGATCCCTGATGCGTGTCAGTGTGTATATGTTTTAGGTATATATTTTAAGCCCTTTTTATACTTTTTAGCCAAGTTTTAAATTTATAAAACACGATATTTACTAACACTAAACACACATATGGGCAAGTGCACCCATCGTGGACGTAGTATAGTGTTTGTAAGATACCGAGGTCGTCCAAGGACACAAGAGCTTTTAGTACCGGTTTATCCTCAACGTCTAATCAAATAAAAAATGTTAGAAAAAGGTTTTTTAAACTAAGAAAATAAAACTAACTAAAATGCTGAAAAATAAAATAAAAATAAAAACAGATAGACAAGATGAATCACTTGGATCCGACTCATGTGTAGTGTAACCTTTGATTATTTTCGCACTTTTGCACTTATTTAAGAGATTATCTTAGTTATTGTAGTAGGCCCCTCTTTTGAAGGTGACGTTACCCTCAACCCAGTAGTTTGAGTCAGCAATGATACAATCCTAAAGGGTCGGATTATTGAAAGATAATTAATTAAGTTATTAATGCATAATGTGGTAGGCCCCTCTTTTGAAGGCGACGTTACCCTCGACTAAATAGTCTGAGTCAGCAGGGATACAGTCCTAAGTAGTCGGGTTAAAGTTTTAATAGTAGTTTAACTTATGAGGGGATCAAAGAGTTTGGACCCCCGCCATCCAATACCTTTGGGTATTGAAGGAGGCTCTACTAAATTTGACCCAGGTCCTTTGCAGGATCTATACATTGAACAATGGCAAGACTCTTACCAAACCGTTCCCTTAACCCCCGACCAGGTAGCCAACATACCTCCATATAGACCGTGGAGATATGAATGGTGAAAATCTTTTATTTTATATAGACAGTAAAATAATGCCAAGACACCACGGACAAACGATAAGGAAGAATCACCTTCAACATAAGAAACTAGTAATTAAAGTCATTAATACAAAACCAATTAAAAAGTGCAAAAGATTAAAAATAAAAAGTATTACACTAAACACTTGTCTTCACCAACTGATGTAAGAGACTTAGGCAAACATGGCCTTTGATTGTCAAGAACTTTTACGATCAATCTTGGATCCCGAGACGACTCACACACTCTATGATGGACAATGGATGATGGTGGTGGATGATGGTGTTGTGATGGTGGTGGGTGGTGGGTGAAGTGTGAGAGAGGTGGTGTGCCAAGGGATGAGTTGCAAGAGCTCCAAACACTCCTATTTATAGGCTGAACATAAGCTCTGGCACGGCCCCGTGTCCGCTAGGCACGGCCCCGTGTCCATCCGAATCTCTCTCTTCGTTAATTGCAATTCGCAATTCCAATAAATGCATTTGCAGGAAGTTGACCACGCCCCCGTGTCCGCTGGGCACGGCCCCGTGGTGGGCAACAGAAGCTTCTATGACTTTGTCTTTTCTGCTGCTACTTGGGCACGGCCCCGTGCTCACTGAGCACGGGGCGTGTTCAGTCTTCTGTCTTCTTTGTTTTGCTTGGGAAGATGCTGTCGGGAGTTCGGGCATGCCACTTTTGTTCCTTTTCTTGTATTTATGTTAGATTTAGCTGTCTTTTTGCTTCTTTTGTTCATTTGAGCTCATTTAATCCTGAAAATACAAAAGGAAGACAAAATCACACTTTTTCCAACATTAGTACTAAAAAGGGTTAGTTTTATGCCACAATTGATGTAATTTATATGTTGCATTTTGTGCACATTAATCCCGCTTTCTGAACCGCACCTCAGAAATCTTTCAAAACCGTTATCACGAACAAACCCCTTTCCCTTTTTTTTAATCAATTAATTAAACAATATAATAAATACTATTATTATTAAACAAATATAATTATTATTATTATAATATAATAAAAGTCCTAATGATTAGGCAATGGATTATGCTAATGATTACCGAATAATATTAATATTATTAGTAATATTATTAAACCTAATGATTGATATAATGATCATTATTATAAATATTCAAATGAGAAACACTGTTATGTCTTCTTCTTCGTCACAACACAAACGATATACCAATCGGAGATGGTAACCGGAGGTGATGTGATGGTAAACGGAGGTGGTGGTCGCTGATGAATTTGGATGGAGATGATCGGAGAAGATGAACGAAGGTGGTGATCGGAGTTGGTGACCGCGGTGTAGACGATGGTGATAACGTTGACGGATTATGTTAGAGATATAACGACACGATGACAGAGATTATGACGGTGAGACAGTGTCGGAACCAGTGACGAGTGATCGTAGTTAGTTGTCGGAGACGAAATGGTGAACGACGATGACCAGAGATGATGACGCTGGAGGAGTTGCCGGTTTCACGGTGATGGAGAAAATGACTATGTGTGTTGCGACTCGAGACAGTGATGAAATGATGTTGGTGGTTGCGACTCGGAACAGTGTTTGTCGAAACCGTGACTCGGAACCGTTGTTGATGACGACTCGAGACCTTGTGATAAAATGATGAGAGTCGAGACCGTGGAAGAAGATGATGACTCGAGACTATTGGACTCGAGACCTATAAAATTGATGACTCGAGACCAGGAAGACGATGACTCGAGACCTTGAAACTGTGTGTCGAAACCTGGAAAGCTGTGACTTGAGACCTCAAGAGACGACTCGAGACCGTGACTCGAGAACCTGTGTGACTTGAGAACCTGTGTGAACACTAGACCTTGAGTCGGAACAGTGGAAATGACTCGAGACCAAGTGACTCGAGACCAAGTGACTCGAGACTATGAAATGGAGATTGCGACTCGAGACAGTGGATGTTGATGACTCGAGATCTTGGTTGCGACTCGGAACCGTGGTTGCGACTCGAGACTGTGAACGTTGATGAGTCGAGACCTGCTATGAATGTTGAATGACTCGAGACCTTAGAGGTTGTTGAGTCGAGACCTCAGAGTTGATGACTTGAGACTTGTTGATCTTGTTTGAATGTCGATAACGGTTGCTGGTCGAAATCAAATTGCTGTTAAGGATTGCGACTCGAGACCAGCACAACTGTCCCACTCGAGACCTTTTGAGGGTTGCGACTGTTCCACTCGAGACCTCGAGATAGATGGGACTCGAGACCAATGAAGATTTTGAGGGTGATTGCGGCTCAAAAGAACATGTGATGAATGATGAGCTGTGACTAAAAATAAAATATGGAAATCTCAATCTCACCAAAATATCAATTCAACAAATCTCCGAAAATTGTGTAAAATTTTAAAACATGATATTTCTAAGGATTTTTGAAAATTACGTTTAATCCTTTTAACAGCCTTTTTCAAAATCAAAACACCAAAATATAGTGATTTTTGATAAAATTTTGATGAATACTACGAAGAACGCGAAGAACACCGAACCAAAAATAATGAAAATCTTGAATCTTTGATATCACACCGAGCCTAGAACTAGGTTCTAATGGCTCTGATACCACTTGTAAATCCCGAAAATCGGATCTTTCAATGATATCAAACCTAATCTTGTGAGAGTGCGGAAACCAAACACAAGATTATTCAAGATAAACCGAAAAATATGAAATATGAAGAACACAATACCGAAAATCACTTTTAAACTTGCACACACTATTACTTGAATAAGCAAAATCGTCTGGTACAAGCTCATAACTAAAATCGCCTCCCTTTCACTAACTCTAGAATTTTTGTAACAATAATTTTTGTAACTCCAGAATTTTTGTAACAATAATGTGGCTTTTTTCACTCCCAAATGGAATGGGTAGAAGAGAAGGTTTTTGGGCTTGTCATAGAGTGTCGGGATTTCTAATATTCTTTATTTAAGTTTTATTTTTATTTATTTACAATCCGATTCGTCATGATTTATTAAAAACGTTCCATAAGATAAATTACTTATTAGGGCATAACACACCCTTTTAAAATTTCAATTATATACAAGTTCACATACCTCACGGGGAATCACTCAACACTCGGCCGAAGGTGTATTTTTAGTGAATCACTCGAGAGCGGCATAGAACTTACTTCTACCATAAGCTTGCCAAGCAATCAATCCTCCTCCTCTTTAATTATATACCTTTGTAAATATCAAGAGGACTTTTTGGGTGAAGGGTTAGGCTTGGGCTAAAGGTGGGTGGTTGGGTTAGTGGTTAGTAAAAGGGCGAAAAGGGTAACAAAACGTCGGTTTTTGAAAGACTTTTTATTTTTCATACTTTTATTTTATTTTGATGAACCATTCTTTTTCAAACAAAGTTATTTTTGATGAACTTGTTTGTTTATTTGGTTTCATCAAAATTGTTTTTTTTTTTTTTGATAAGTCATAAGAAAACCGAACATTGTTACTAAAAGAAAGGGTTAAAATAAAAAGGTTTAGGTGGGTAAAAAGGGTGATTGTTTTGGGTTAAGAAATGAAAAGGTTTAGGCTCAAAGGGGTTAACTAGGGGGATTTTGGGTAGGTGGTATAAAAATGAAAAATAATGGTGTAGAAAGAAAAAAAGGGTTAGTCCTAATGCCTCCATCATTTACTTACTCGGGTTTAAGTTGGTAAGGACCGGGAATGTATTGTCGTGGCAAGTTCTAGAGTCGTACGAACCAAGCGGCTATTCACACAAGAAACGAAAGATATGAGCATTTAGTGTAAAGATATGTATTTGTATGCTCAATAAAGGCTCAAAACTCACTTTTGTGGGAAAGGGTTTTTTTATGTGATCAAGTATATATAATCAAATTTTAACTAAGTTTGTCATGCCGTTCCATAATTTTCTTATGTTGGTTCTTTTTATCACGACGCTATCGGTTGTAAACTTGTAAAAATATACCCTTGTTAGAACTTGAATTCGCAACTTAAACTTAGACAAGTAAAAAGAAAAATGAAAATTTTTGAAAAAAATTTGGGGTGATTAGCGGTTCCAATAGAGTTTTGTGTAAGGCTTGTTATTAGGACTTGCAAGATTCAAGGTTTTAGCATCCCCCTCACACTTAAATTACACATTGTCCTCAATGTGCCCCAAAAATAAGTTTTTAGGTTGATTGAATGTGTAAAAGGGTGTTGAAAGCAAAATTTTATGTTACTGGCATCCTGGACACAGCCCCATGTCGAATGGATACGACCCCGTGTTCAATTGCCAGTAACGAAAACTTACAGAAGGTGGACACGGGGGCGTGTTGGCTGGGCACGACCCCGTGTCTGGCAAAAATCTGCAGAATTTAAACAAACAGCAGGTCTGGGAGGTGGGCACGGGGGCGTGTCGGCCGGACACGACCCCGTGTGGACAGTCTGCAAGGTTGAAAAACAGGTTTCTTTCTCCGGTTTTCCTGCCCCGGCTTTAGCAGTACTAATGTTTAGCACTCTAAGCCTCGTATGTACCTGTTCTATCAATAAATACCACACCAAACAATACCAAACGTCCTAGATTACCGAGTTAAGAATCCAAACCATCAAGTTAAAGATAAAAACAAAAGCAGAAAATAAAAATTAGTTAGGGAAAGTAAATTGTTCAACACTTCGGCACGCAGGCCGGAAATTGTTCGATAGAAAGGGAATTTAACCTGTAGGATCACCAACCAGCCGCTCCTACTCCTACTCCACCCGCCTAGTCCATGTCTTCATCACTGTCGTCACCTCCTCCCCCATGCCCCGCCATGTACTCCCGGATGCTTCCGATGTCATCTTGGATATCGGAGATGTTCCTTTCAATGTCTCCCACCCGGTGGTATGTGTTGTTGGCGAGGCTGTAGGTGTTCCTGGTGCGCATAAGGTTTTCCTGCAAAAGATCCTGTAAACTCTGAAAGTTAGGAAAACCGCCTCCTTATGAGGAGGACGGGCCCGGTTCACCGTGGGGTTGGTACTGGTATTAGGGAGGTGGAGCGTGAAGGACTAGTGCCTCTTGCGGGTTCCATGCATGGCCTTGCATCCTCTGAAAGCTTACCGACCCGTCTTCCGCCTCATAGATTAGGTTCATGGAGCGACAAATGTGTACATCGACCCATCCTGACCATGGGCTCCTTTCGAAAGACCTAGGTATGATCGCGAAGTGCTTGAAGAGTGGTACACCCATCCCCCGAAGAAAATAGGGGTTGGTGCATGAGCAATCCGGTTCAGATGCATGTTCCGGAGTAGGAGGAATGGAACATCAAGGGGTCTTCGGGTGTGAATGCAGTGAAGGACTACCAAATCTCTCAACCCAACAACGCCGTTGCTGTCATGTCTTTGACTAAGAGAGTAAGCAAGGAGCCTATGAATGTAGCGATAAAGCGGATCCCTCAGCTTAGTGCTCTTAGTGCTGCTCGGATTGTAGCACCCATCACCAATCTGAGCCCATGCGGCTTGGCGTTCGTTTTCATCCAACTCTCGCATTCCTCCAGTGTTCTCTTCACTTCCCAAATCCTCCTCCGTATACATCCCAACTATTGCCCCAAATTGTGCCATAGAGATCGAGTACCTAGTTCCACCACACCGAAATGCAAGCCCATTATTGTCGAAAGGGTCGCACCTTGAATTGAAAGTGAAGGTGCTGTAGAACTCCATAGTGCACTCGTGTACCGATCGAAGTCGAGTGGTTAGGGCAACCCTTAGTGGGCCGGTAACGAGGTTGTTAAACCGGTCAAGTTGGTTCACCATGGCTAAGAGGTCCGTGCATGCTTGTCTTGGGTATTCTTCGGGTCTTGTTTGAAGTATGTCATATCTGGCCCTAGCATCGAGCTCATTTGCGTTGAATCTTGTGAACTTCTTTGACATCTGAAAGAATACACCAAAAGTTAGCACGAAACAATGAGATTTTCGGAAAAAACTGCAAACAGTGGGCTGGACACGGCCCCGTGCTTAGCGGGCACGACCCCGTGTCCAGGCGTCTGTTACTCAAAAATTCCATTTTTCGACCCGGTCCCGAAAATCTGAAAATTTTTGGCCAAGTAGTGCGGTTTTCCCCGAAAATGAAACCCCAAGTGCCGTTTTTCCCAAAACAAACTGTTTACCCCTTCAATTTTATCTTTTTCGGTTAAAAAACAAGGGTTTGGGGTTTTTGTGCGAAATCGGGCAAATCTATCAACAATACAAGTGGATTTACTTCCCATAACACTAATCTAAACTAATGCTAACAGATTTAAGCAAAAATTTGAGGTTTGATTCGGATGAACTTCAAGAACCCTAGATTTTCCCCAAATTTTTGATGTTTTAACTACATGCAAGTGAATAATCTAACTACTAGTGATGATAGAATCATACCTTGATGTTGTTAGAATGAGAGGAGACGTCGAAAATCTGCGGAAAATCGCCTAGACCAGAGCGTTTTTCGGGGAAACGGGGCGTGTGGAATGATGTAACTGATATGGAAAAGGGGGTTTATCCCGATAGTTGCGCGGACACGGCCCAGTGCCGAGCAAAGTTTTTGAATTTTTTTTAGTGCTCGTGTGAGTGCCCTGTTTTCCCAAAAACTTGGTTAGAAGACTTACCGGTTTCGATGTTTACCCGCTTATTCATAACGTACCAGGTATGAGGTTGATGCCTTTACTCGTCGACCGTTTGAAGCGAGATCTATTCCTCCTCATCCTCAATGGATCCTTGATAGAGTTTCAGCCGTTGGCCATTGACTTTGAATGGAATTCCATTCCGAGATTTAATTTCTACTGCACCGTGAGGAAAAATATGGGTGATGGAAAAAGGTCCTGACCACCTAGATTTTAGTTTACCCGTAAATAATCGAAGTCGTGAATTAAACAATAGAACTTGATCTCCCACTCGAAATTCATTAGGTTTAATATGTTTGTCGTGTAAATTTTTCATTTTTTCCTTATAAATTCCAGAGTTAGAGTATGCATAATTCCTTAATTCGTCTAATTCATTTATTTCACAAAATCGATTTTTACCTGCAATTTCTAAATCCAAGTTTACATTTTTTTTATTGCCCAGTAGGCCTTGTGAGCTATTTCTACCGGCAAATGACAACTTTTTCCATATACGAGCTTATATGGGGTTGTGCCTATAGTTATTTTATAAGCAGTTCGAAAAGCCCATAAAGCATTATCTAATTTATCGGCCCATTCCTTTTTATTTAAACCTACGGTTTTTTCAAGTATTCGTTTTAAACCTCTATTAGTCACTTCGGCTTGTCTGTTTGTTTGAGGGTGATATGCTGTTGAGACCTGGTGATAGACCCCATATCTTGTTAATATTTTTTCGAGTTGATGGTTACAAAAATGGGTACCTCTATCACTTATTAATGCTTTAGGTGTTCCAAAACAAGAGAATAATTTTTTCATAAATCTTACCATGACTCTTCCATCATTTGTTGGAAGTGCCTCAGCCTCGGCCCATTTAGACAAGTAATCGACCGCCACAAGTATATATTTGTTTCCTTTTGACGGTGGGAAAGGTCCCATGAAATCGAGTCCCCACACATCAAAAATTTCACAAACGAGAATGCCATTTTGTGGCATTTCATTTTTGGAAGAAATATTACCTGATCTTTGGCAAGCATCACATGTCTTGACAAGACTTTGCGCGTCTTTGTAAATGGTCGGCCAATAAAATCCTGAATCAAATACCTTCGCGCGGTACTAGCGGCACCATGATGTCCTCCATATGGACCTTCATGACAATGGCGAAGAATTCTTCGTGCTTCGTTGCCATGTATGCACCTTCGGATGAGTTGGTCGGCACACATTTTGAGAAGATAAGGGTCTTCCCAAAAGTACTGCTTTATATCAGCAAAGAATTTCTTTCTTTGGTGATGTGGCCATCCCTTGGTGACTATATCGCTAGCTAGGTAGTTAGCATAGTCGGCATACCATGGTTCTTGTCTATGTTCCGCCATTTCCAGGGATTCTGTTGGAAATTTTTCGTTGATTTGCTCGTCCCTGGTTGCCTCCAAAGCTGGGTCTTCTAAACGCGAAAGATGATCTGCTGCTGTGTTTTCTGCTCCTCTTTTGTCTTTGATTTCAATATCAAATTCTTGTAGGAGTAGAATCCACCTGATCAAACGGAGTTTTGCGTCTTGTTTCTTGAAGAGGTATCGGATGGCTCCATGATCTGTATAGACTACAGTTTTAGAAAGAACAAGGTAAGAACGAAATTTATCAAAAGCAAATACCACAGCTAGTAATTCTTTTTCAGTGGTTGTGTAATTCTCTTGTGCATCGTTAAGTGTTTTACTAGCATAATAAATTGGGTGGAAATGCTTTTCTTTTCTTTGTCCCAAGACTGCTCCAACGGCAAAGTCACTTGCATCACACATGATTTCGAAAGGTAATTTCCAATCAGGCGCTATCATGATAGGTGCATTGACTAGCATTTCCTTGAGGGTTAGAAATGTTTGATTGCAATCCTTGTCAAAGATGAAAGGCGCATCTTTTTCAAGTAATTTTGTTAGAGGTCTTGAAATTTTAGAAAAGTCTTTGATAAACCGTCTATAAAATCCGGCATGCCCTAAGAAACTTCTGATTGCTCTAACGGAGGATGGTGGAGGTAATCGAGAAATTGTGTCTATTTTTGCTCGATCAACTTCCATTCCTTCACTCGAGATCTTGTGGCGGAGTACTATTCCCTCTGTTACCATGAAATGGCATTTTTCCCAGTTAAGGGCGAGGTTGGTTTCCTCACATCGGGATAGCATTCGTTCGAGGTTATCGAGGCATTGGTCGTATGAATCTCCAAAGATAGAAAAGTCATCCATTAAGACTTCCATTGTCTTTTCTATCATGTCATGGAAGATGGCCACCATGCAACGTTGGAATGTTGCGGGGGCATTACATAGACCGAATGGCATGCGTCGATTAGCAAAAGTTCCGTAGGGACATGTGAAAGTTTTCTTTTCTTGGTCTTCAGGTGCTATCGGAATTTGGAAGTAACCTGAAAAACCATCCAAGAAACAGTAAAATTTATGACCGGATAGTCGTTCTAACATTTGACCAATGAAGGGCAAAGGAAAGTGGTCTTTCCTTGTTGCTTCATTTAATCGTCTATAGTCTATACATACTCTCCATCCTGTGACGGTTCTTGTTGGTATTAATTCATTCTTTTCATTTGTTATTACCGTCATACCTCCTTTCTTTGGAACTACTTGGACGGGACTTACCCAGGGACTATCTGAGATAGGGTAGATAAGTCCAGCGTCAAGTAATTTGATGACTTCGTTTTTAACCACTTCTTGCACATTTGGATTTACTCTTCGTTGTGGTTGTATTACTGATTTGTATTCATCGTTCATTAGAATTTTGTGCGTGCACATGGAAGGGCTTACTCCTTTTATATCTACAAGCTTCCAAGCGATCGCATTTTTATGTTTTTTCAAAAGTTTAATGAATTTTTCTTTTTCTACACTACTTAATTTAGACGAAATAATTACAGGTGAATTACCATCTTTGTCTAGAAAAGCATATTCCAAACCTTTCGGAAGTTCTTTGAGCTCAAGGGGCGGGTCTTTAGGAGACTCCTTATGTTGGGGCTCATTTTGATCAAGAACTTTAAAGGTTTGTTCTATGGCGGCCTTTTCTTCAACAAAGTGGTCAATCTTTTCACTTGTATCGGGTGGCTCATCTTCATCTTCAATTAGGGGGTCATTGTTGCCAAAAGGATATTTCATTGAACACTCAAGATCTATGCTCCTTTTGAATGCCCCTAATTGAAGAGGTAGATTATTAACTTCTGGTTTTTCAAAGCTTCGTGAGTTTTTACAAAAGGTCTTCCCAACACTAGAGGAGCGTCATCGAGGATGACAAAGTCGGTTGGGATTACCATTTGATTTGTTTGAACCAAGATATCCTCAACTACCCCGATTGATTTTATGACTCTCCGATTGGATAGAAAAATGGGTATCCGAAGTGGAGCAAAATCACTAATACTCAATTTTTTGAAAATGTAATTAGGCATTATGTTAACACAAAGATCCTTATCAATGGTGATGTTACTAATAAATGAATTTTGAAAATAACATGGAACCGGTGTAATGTTAATTTCAAAAGGGTCTTCTTTTATTAGCGAAGTCTGATCATTAGTTAACTTAACACTTACCATTTCCTCAACTTTTGCGTTAGTGTTTAGCTCTTTTAAAAACTTAGCATGAGTTGATACTAAACAATGATTTTCAAAAGAAGGTGACAAGAGATTAATTTCTTCAAAATTAGACTCTTCTTGAATTTTAACGTTATCGGCCTCACCTCTTTCGTTGTTTAACTCATGTGTCGGTTTTTCACTTATTTGTTCTTCCATTTTTAACTCTTCAACTATCGTTTCTTTATTTAATTCTTCTCTCACGCGGGACTCCTCTTCCCTTGCGCGAGATTCTTTTATGTATCGTTCGATAGTTTTAAGTTTTTCTATTATCCTATCGGCCACTTTGGTGATAGAGAAAGGATCGGGATCCACAAAGCTTGAATCCGGTTGTTCGATCCTTGGTTCCTCATAGTACCCATATGAAGTAGATGGTTCACACCATTGTTCTTCATTGTAAGCATATGATGGATAAGGGTCGTAATTTTGTTCTTCATAGTACTCATATGATGTGGGTTGTTCACGCCATGGTTCCTCATAATAAGAGTATGAAGGTGGTGGCTCATATCTTGACTCATCAAAGTATGAGTATGAAGGTTCATACCTTGGTTCATCAAAATACGAGTATGAGGAAGAAGGTTCATACCTTTGGTCTTCATAGGATGTGTATGAAGTCGATGGCTCGTACCTGGGCTCCTCATAATAGTTGTATGAATTGGATGATTTAAATAAGTTACAATATTGTACCGAGTGCGGGTTACCACAATTAGTGCAATAGTCTCTCATGTAATCATCCTCCTCATAGGTGTAGTTGTAGCCTCCTGAGTATTGATCCATAGGGATCACTCAACATACCACAACTGAGTCTCGGAACTAGAAAACAAAAATAAAGACGGAAACAGAGGCTGGACACGGCCCCGTGTTCAGTGGACACGGCCCCATGTTCAGGGTCTATATCTGGGCGTTTTAATAAAAGTTATTGGTCTCGTTGAGCACGGGGGCGTGTTCAGTGAGTACGACCCCGTGTTCAGACTCTGTATCTGGGTGTTTAATGAAAAAAATGCAGCACTGTCCCGTGTTCAGTGAACACGGCCCCGTGTTCAGGCTACTGTAAATGCAAACTAAACTAAAATGCAGAAAAATGTGCGCGCGTTTTGAAAAACTGATTAGGCCGTCGATTTTAAGCTTTCTTAAAATCCTTGTGTCCCCGGCAACGGCGCCAAAAATTTGATGCGTGTCAGTGTGTATATGTTTTAGGTATATATTTTAAGCCCTTTTTACACTTTTTAGCCAAGTTTTAAATTTATAAAACACGATATTTACTAACACTAAACACACATATGGGCAAGTGCACCCATCGTGGACGTAGTATAGTGTTGGTAAGATACCGAGGTCGTCCAAGGACACAAGAGCTTTTAGTACCGGTTTATCCTCAACGTCTAATCAAATCAAAAATGTTAGAAATAGGTTTTTTAAACTAAGAAAATAAAACTAACTAAAATGCTGAAAAATAAAATAAAAATAAAAACAGATAGACAAGATGAATCACTTGGATCCGACTCGTGTGTAGTGTAACCTTTGATTATTTTCGCACTTTTACACTTATTTAAAAGATTATCTTAGTTATTGTAGTAGGCCCCTCTTTTGAAGGTGACGTTACCCTCAACCCAGTAGTTTGAGTCAGCAAGGATACAATCCTAAAGGGTTGGATTATTGAAAGATAATTAATTAAGTTATTAATGCATAATGTGGTAGGCCCCTCTTTTGAAGACGACGTTACCCTCGACTAAGTAGTCTGAAAAAAAAAGAGATTAGTAAGACATGGGTACCCAGGCCATCGTGGTAATGGGATTTCCTGAAGCATCAAAATAAGACACTTCCTTCAAACACAAGTCCCCTTTAGTTTCAAGGATTGGAGACATTGCTGCTTTGGATTTGGGTTTCCAAATCTGTTTCGGTTTAACAAACGTGTTTGTTGCCTTCGGTTGAGCAACTTTAGCTGATCCAGGCTTGTTAGTTTTAGAAAAACGTTTTTGTTCTTGAACAGCCTTGCATTTGTTTTTAGCAGCGTTCCAATCCCCATCAGAAGGTTTAACCTTGGGATTCACATTCTTCATTGCCTTAGGTGAAGATACCTTCATTGGCTTGGAATGATTGTTATCCTTTGGTGTAACCCTCTGATTTTGCAAATAGTAGGGTACATAGGGACGATTTGTGCAGTTCCGAGCAATGTGACCAGCAATGCCGCAATTGAAGCATGTTTGTCTCTTCACGTAGAAGGCATTATGATCAGCTTGTGTAGCTCTTGCAGGCCCTGAAGAACGAACCGGTCCTTTCTGTGCTTGATTTTGTTGCACATTTCCTGCAGACGACGATGAATTTGGATGTCTATACTTATCGTTTGCAGGGGCCTTCTGTGGTGGAGATTTCTTTTGATTCTTCTTGTTTTGATTAGACTGCAGGTCTTGTTCAGAAATCTCACCAGTCTTTTCGAAAGCTTTGTTAGCACAGTCAAATGCATATTTCTCACATTTGCCATTACATACTGGCTTAACGAAAGCATTTTTCTCATTTTGAGCCCTTTGCGGACGATTGCTGCCCGTTGAGGATTGTGGAGAGCCTGATCGTCTTTGATGTTTAGGCTTCTTCTTTTCGCGTCCTTTATCTGCTCGCTTCGGCTCTTGTTGCTTAATCTGAACCTTTTCATTACTAACAGAAGGTTCAGATTGTTCAGCTTGCGTACTTGGAGCCTTGTTCACATCAGTCTTCTCGTCATCCTTCACGTCATCAGCTTTGACAGAATCGGAGAGTTCTGGTTTGTCAGATGAAACACCAGAAACTTTAGTAGAAACTTCAGCTGGAACATTTGACGAATTTTCAGCACAAGACGGTTCTGCACATGACACCTTTGGGCTGAATCCACTAGAATCAACTGATTCCAATTTCTCAGAATCAGCTGCTTCAGATGAATCACATTTGGAATCAGAAGGTTCAGCTGGCTCATTTGTTTCATCTGCCGATTCAGTCGCTGTTACATAAGCATCAACATTTTCGCCCAAACCATTAGGACTAAAATTAAACACAGAGCGAAAAACCGAGTTAAAAATACTACACGCCGTAATATAGTCTGGATTAGGTTCATTTATTAAATTTTCTGAAGAACCAGACTCTGATGCTTGTTCATCCCCAATTACATTTTCAACTTTCACTTCGTCTGCAGGGGAGGACAAAGTATTAGTATCAAAAGTGCCTTTAGAAACAAAATTCATTGAAGGAGCTGGTCGTTTATTATCAACAAATTTTCTGTTGATTGATGACTTATCAGTTTTTGGGCCATAAGTCATCTTGCCCTCATTCATTAACTCCTCTTCTGTGAAAGGCAGATATGTATAGTTATGATTGTATGGAGGAGGAGTTTTAGTGTATCCCAAACCAGCCCCTTTCTTTTCTTTGTACTCAAGCTGAATATCACAAATGACCTTGACCAATTTGCTAGAAGTGTCATATTTTTTAATATTAATTTCATTAGTCTGGTATTTCAACTTTATGTCTTCTAGCTCCTTGGTCAAGGCCTTAATTATCGCTTGATAATCTTTAGAGTTACAATTTTTAACGTTGATTTCTTCCTTCAATTGAATGATATCTTTCCTTTGGGCTTCAATTTTTTCTTTATAAAGTTTTTCATTTTTCACCAAAGTAAAGTTTTTATTTTTAATATCTTTGTAATCTTGAATTAACTCAGCGTTGTGTAACCGATATGCCTCATTTCTTTCTCTACACTCAGGAGTGCAAAAGACATATAGTATCTCTTCACGAGTGGGTGAGCAAACTGCTTCACGAGTGGGTGAGCAAACTGCATCAGATGTGTTGCCTTTAGTAGATTGCTTGTCAACATTGTCATATGATTTGATAAGTGAGATCAGTGGCGGATCCAGGATTTTTTTCCACTGGGTTCACTTTTTTAGATGCTCGAATTTCATTCAACCCGAAGTTAGAATTTTCGGGTCGGGTCGGGCTTTATCGCTAAAGATTTCTATCCTATTATCTATCTTGGTCTCCATAGAAACCCATTTCTCTAAAGTGATTTCTAATAAACTTTTACGAAAGTAGATGGGAAAGACCTTTATCTTGTTCGCTCATGTTTTAATGTTTTGGGTTTGTTAACTTGTTTTGTTGTAACCCTAAATGGTTTTACACTAAAGAAAAAAAAAATAAAAATAGTAAAAAAGCGGAAGAAAAATGATTAATAAAGCCTCATACAGGATTCTAACCCGGGTGTCTTTGGAAGAATGACACGGACTTAACCAGTGGAGAACCAAAGTTTTTTGTTTATGGGTTCCTTTTATATTTTACTTATGGGGTCCTTTTCAGTTTGTTATATATATTTACACTAAAAATTAAAAACCGAATGGGTTCTTGGGAACCCGATGTTTGTTAGTTAGGTCCGCCCTGAGTGAGATCAGCTCATCTGACTTCATTTTGTAACAGTAGCAATCAGTTGTCAATATTATCTGATGAATATTTCTAAACCAACTACAGTTCGCCTGATCTGGAATCTCTTTTATAGCATCCAGAAGCTTGCTGTTGCTTATGTGAGTAGACACCACCATCTCTGCCTTCTCCATTTCAGGGAGCAGTTCAGCAAACAGGCCTGTAAGTGCTTCTATAGATTCACCATATGAGTAACTGAATCCTTGGAGTTCCTGCTCAAGCACCTCTCTCTTAGAAGACATTTTTAAGATGTGATCCCAAAAAAATGTGCGTTTTTAACTATTTCCTCAACACAATCCCAAAGCGAGAACCTATGTACTCGCTAACTCAAACCCTTTGCAGCCGAATGATCCCTGATGCGTGTCAGTGTGTATATGTTTTAGGTATATATTTTAAGCCCTTTTTACACTTTTTAGCCAAGTTTTAAATTTATAAAACACGATATTTACTAACACTAAACACACATATGGGCAAGTGCACCCATCGTGGACGTAGTATGGTGTTGGTAAGATACCGAGGTCGTCCAAGGACACAAGAGTTTTTAGTACCGGTTTATCCTCAACGTCTAATCAAATAAAAAATGTTAGAAAAAGGTTTTTTAAACTAAGAAAATAAAACTAACTAAAATGCTGAAAAATAAAATAAAAATAAAAACAGATAGACAAGATGAATCACTTGGATCCGACTCGTGTGTAGTGTAACATTTGATTATTTTCGCATTTTTGCACTTATTTAAGAGATTATCTTAGTTATTGTAGTAGGCCCCTCTTTTGAAGGTGACGTTACCCTCAACCAAGTAGTTTGAGTCAGCAATGATACAATCCTAAAGGGTCGGATTATTGAAAGATAATTAATTAAGTTATTAATGCATAATGTGG
The DNA here is from genome assembly GCF_002127325.2 of Helianthus annuus. Taxonomy (NCBI): domain Eukaryota; kingdom Viridiplantae; phylum Streptophyta; class Magnoliopsida; order Asterales; family Asteraceae; genus Helianthus; species Helianthus annuus. The sequence continues at coordinate 85,640,949 of NC_035440.2, forward strand.
TAGGCCCCTCTTTTGAAGGCGACGTTACCCTCGACTAAATAGTCCGAGTCAGCGGGATACAGTCCTAAGTAGCCGGGTTAAAGTTTTAATAGTAGTTTAACTTATGAGGGGATCAAAGAGTTTGGACCCCCGCCATCCAATACCTTTGGGTATTGAAGAAGGCCCTACTAAATTTGACCCAGGTCCTTTGCAGGATCTATACACTGAACAATGGCAAGACTCTTACCAAACCGTTTCCTTAACCCCCGACCAGGTAGCCAACATACCTCCATATAGACCGTGGTGATATGAATGGTGAAAATCTTTTATTTTATATAGACAGTAAAATAATGCCAAGACACCACGGACAAACGATAAGGAAGAATCACCTTTAACATAAGAAACTAGTAATTAAAGTCATTAATACAAAACCAATTAAAAAGTGCAAAAGATTAAAAATAAAAAGTATTACACTGAACACTTGTCTTCACCAACTGATGTAAGAGACTTAGGCAAACATGGCCTTTGATTGTCAAGAACTCTTACGATCAATCTTGGATCCCGAGACGACTCACACACTCTATGATGGACAATGGATGATGGTGGTGGATGATGGTGTTGTGATGGTGGTGGGTGGTGGGTGAAGTGTGAGAGAGATGGTGTGCCAAGGGATGAGTTGCAAGAGCTCCAAACACTCCTATTTATAGGCTGAACAGAAGCTCGGGCACGGCCCCGTGTCCATCCTAATCTCTCTCTTCATTAATTGCAATTCGCAATTCCAATAAATGCATCTGCAGTTAGTTGACCACGCCCCCGTGTCCGCTGGGCACGGCCCCGAGGTGGGCAACAGAAGCTTCTATGACTTTGTCTTTTCTGCTGCTACTTAGGCACGGCCCCGTGCTCACTGAGCACAGGGCATGTTCAGTCTTCTGTCTTCTTTGTTTTGCTTGGGAAGATGCTGTCGGGAGGTCGGGCATGTCACTTTTGTTCCTTTTCTTGTATTTATGTTAGATTTAGCTGTCTTTTTGCTTCTTTTGTTCATTTGAGCTCATTTAATCCTGAAAATATAAAAGGAAGACAAAAGCACACTTTTTCCAACGTTAGTACTAAAAAAGGGTTAGTTTTATGACACAATTGATGTAATTTATATGTTGCATTTTGTGCACATCAATCCCGCTTTCTGAACCGCACCTCAAAAATCTTTCAAAACCGTTATCACGAACAAACCACTTTCCCTTTTTTTTAATCAATTAATTAAACAATATAATAAATACTATTATTATTAAACAAATATAATTATTATTATTATAATATAATAAAAGTCCTAATGATTAGGCAATGGATTATGCTAATGATTACCAAATAATATGAATATTATTAGTAATATTATTAAACCTAGTGATTGATATAATGATCATTATTATAAATATTCAAATGAGAAACACCGTTATGTCTTCTTCTTCGTCGTAACACAAACGATATACCAATCGGAGATGGTAACCGGAGGTGATGTGATGGTAATCGGAGGTGGTGGTGCTGATGAATTTGGATGGAGATGATCGGAGAAGATGAACGAAGATGGTGATCGTAGTTGGCGACCACGGTGTAGACGATGGTGATAACGTTGACGGATTATGTTGGAGATATAACGACACGAAGACAGAGATTATGACGGTGAGACAGTGTCGGAACCAGTGACGAGTGATCGTAGTTAGTTGTCGGAGACGAAATGGTGAACGACAATGACCAGAGATGATGAGGCTGGAGGAGTTGCCGGTTTCACGGTGATGGAGAAGATGACTATGTGTGTTGCGACTCGAGACAGTGATGAAATGATGTTGGTGGTTGCGACTCGGAACAGTGTTTGTCGAAACCGTGACTCGGAACCGTTGTATTGTAATTTTAATTTTAATAATAATATAATAATAATAATATATGATATGTGTGTACGAAAAAAAAAACTACAGATGCTTACTACTAGTAGTGTAGTTTTAAATTCCAGCTGTATTGTAATTTTAATTTCCAGTGTTGGCTTGTACTAGATGTATATTATATAAAAATAGAGTAAGTCGCAATGATCGACGCTTTTGACCAAAATGTGTGTCATGTGATTGGCTATATTAAGTATTATTTTGTGGTATTAATATGTGGAAAATGTTTAAAATTCAGATGGACAACGAAGTGAACCAGGAAAACCTGAACAATGAAAACCTGAATGACAATAACCCGATTAATGAGAATCCAAACAACAATAACAATGGAAACCAAGTGGATAATAGTGTCATCCAACATATAGTGGGACAAGGAATCATAGATGCAATGTCATTTATTATTCAAACTGTTAAGGAGGCTGATAATAAAAGTATACATAGCAGAAAGCGACCAACTGAACCGGAACACAGCGTGAACAATGGACATGTACTTCAAGCGCCCATTCCCAAAAGAAGAAGAACCATGCCTTATGGTTGTTCTTACAAAGAATTCTGGTCCTGCAAACCAATATAATTCTCGGGCAATGAAGAACCCATTGCAACTCTACGCTGGATAGAAAAGACTGAGGCTGTTTTAAAAATAAGCAAGTGTGCGGAAGAGGATAAGATAATGTTTGCTTCCAATCTGTTTAAAAACTCAGCCTTAGAATGGTGGAACACAATCCTCCAATCTAGAGGAAGTGATAGGGTTTACAATATGGAATGGGAGGAATTTAAGAATATGGTAGAAAGAAAATTCTGCCCTCCCAATGAAAAGGAACAGATAGCGAATAAATTCTTAAACCTTAGAATGACTTGGGTGGATAGTAAGGGTTATACAACCACATTCTTTAAATATGCCAGAATAGTGCCAACCCTTACATCACCTGAACCAGTATTAATCTCCCGTTACATCTGGGGATTAATCGGGGAGATTAGACATGTAGTCAAGGCAGCTAGACCTCAAACTATAGAAGAAGCTGTAGAACTAGCAAACACCTTAACAGATGAATTAGTGCGTACACGAGAAGAAGACCAGAGAAGGAACCTAGCTCAAAGGCTTACCCAGGAATTCCGTTCTGGAAATTCCAACCGTAGGAACGTAGGTTCTACCTCTGCACCGTACTGCAAAGCTTGTAAGAAGAAGCATTCGGGGAAATGCTCAACTCACTACAATTTCTGCAACATGCCAGGACACAAGGAAGAAGATTGCAGGAGGAAACCTAATAATGGGATGTGCTTCAACTGTGGAGAAAAAGGTCACATCAAGCCAAATTGTCCGAAACTAGTTCCAGCCATGGGCAATAAGACTACCAAAAATGCTAGAGCATTTGTTCTGACGGCTGATTCCAGACGTGATAGCTGGTACGTTTTTAGTTAATGATGTTTTTGCTAAATTATTATTTGACTCTGGTGCGAACCAAAGTTTTATTAATACTTCGTTTTGCAAACTTTTTAATCAATCATTAACTAAACTCGCACAAGAATGTCTAGTAGAGACAGCGAATGGGGAAACCGTTAGGATTTCTGAAATCTTGCAGGGAGTAAGAATAGAATTTGTAAATAAAAAATTTATGGCAAACCTTTATCCAATGAATCTGGCAGGATTCGATGTCGTTTTAGGAATGGATTGGTTAATAACCAATAAAGCCAGTATTTTATGTGATCAAAAGTCAATTCAAGTAGATTCACCAAAAGGTGAAAAGATCACAATTAAAGGAGATAAGCCATCTAGATCCACAAAATTCATCTCTGTGATGAAAACAACAAGTTGTATAAGAAAAGGATCTATAGTGTATTTGATTTCTATAATCACTAACACTAAAGGAAAAGAACTAAAAGACATTCTAGTAGTGTATCAGTTTTCAGATGTATTTCCAGAAGAATTATCAGGACTACCACCGGACAGAGAAGTTGAGTTCAGAATACACCTACTACCAGGGACAGCACCAATTGCCAAAGCACCTTACCGTTTGGCACCCGCCGAAATGCAGGAACTGAAAAACAATTAGACGAATTGTTGGAAAAAGGATTCATACAGCCAAGTTCATCACCATGGGGAGCACCGATTTTATTTGTTAAAAAGAAAGACGGATCAATGCATATGTGCATTGGCTACCGTGAGTTGAACAAAGTCATGATTAAGAATCGGTACCCATTACCGAGAATCGATGACCTATTCAATCAATTGCAAGGAGCTCGATTTTTCTCTAAAATCGATTTAAGGTCAGGATATCATCAATTAAAGGTACAGGAAAAGGACATTCCTAAAACCGCATTTAGAACAAGGTACGGCCATTATGAATTTATTGTCATGCCATTTGGTTTAACCAATGCCCCAGCTGCATTTATGAACATGATGAACCGAATATGTAAGCCATATTTGGATAAATTCATAATTGTCTTTATAGATGATATTCTTATTTACTCTAAAAGTAAGGAAGAACATGCAGAGCATTTGCACGCACTTCTAAGTTTATTAAGAAAAGAAAAGCTTTGTGCAAAGTTTTCAAAGTGCGAGTTTTGGTTAGAACAGGTACAGTTTCTTGGACACTTAGTAGATCATGAAGGAATTCATGTGGATCCTACCAAGATCGAGGCAATTACCAAATGGAAAACCCCTGAGTCACCAACCGAGGTTAGAAGTTTCTTAGGATTGGCCGGTTATTATAGAAGATTTATTCGAGATTTTTCTAGAATAGCCATTCCCTTAACTAAGTTAACTTGTAAATCCATTAAGTTTGAATGGGGACCAAAACAAGAAGAAGTATTTAGAATTCTTAAGCAAAGACTAACCCATGCACCCATACTAGCGTTACCAGAAGGAACTGAAGATTTTGTAGTCTATTGTGACGCTTCTAAGTTAGGTTATGGATGTGTATTGATGCAACGTCAAAAGGTTATAGCGTACGCATCTAGACAACTTAAGAATCATGAAGAGAACTATTCAACCCATGATTTAGAGTTAGGACCATAATTTTTTCCCTGAAAATTTGGAGACATTACCTTTACGGTAGTAAGTTTACCATTTTCATTGATCATAAGAGTTTAAGGTATGTTTTTGGGCAAAAGGAGTTGAATATGAGACAAAGACGCTGGATGGAAATTCTTAGCTATTATGATTGTAATATCCAGTATCATGCAGGAAAGGCAAATGTAGTGGCTGATGCTTTAAGCCGAAAGTATCATGAAAAGCCAAAAAGGGTATGTTCTCTTAAATTAAATCTACAAGTAGATTTAAATGAGCAGATTAGAAAAGCACAAGAATCAGTAATCAAGGATGATACTGAAAAATTAAAAGGAATGATTAAGGAGTTAGAACAAGTAACAGATGGAATTTGGAGATTCCATAAGAAAAGAATGTTGATACCTAAATTAGGAAACCTACGTCACTGTATATTAGAAAAAGCTCATAAGTCTAAGTTTACGATGCATCCTGGAAGTGATAAGATGTATCAGGATTTAAGAAAGAATTTTTGGTGGATAGGAATGAAGAATGATATAGCAGAAACCCTCAGGTTTGCTGCAGCAATTAGAGATGCTAGTTTGGAAATAGGAATTGATAACAATGGATTTTGTTATCAAATTACCCAAAACAAGGAAAGGTAATGATACAATCTGGATGATTGTAGACAGGCTAACTAAGGCAGCTCATTTCCTACCAATGAAGGAAACTTTCAGTATGGAGCAATTAGCTAAATTGTATGTAAATGAAATAGTTTCATTATATGGAATTCCTTTATCAGTTGTTTCTGATATAGATAGTCGTTTTACCTCTCATTTTTGGACAAGTTTCCAAAAATCAATGGGAACCAAGTTAAATCTAAGCACAACTTACCATCCTCAAACGGACGGACAAAGCGACAGGACAATTCAGACGATGGAGGACATGCTTAGAGCTTGTGTAATTCGAAGCACTTTATGGACGAAAGTGTCGAACCCCAGTCTGTTGGGCAGAAATTGGGGAAAAGCAACTATCTGGACCAGAGATAGTACAAGAGACAACAGACAAGATCATTCAAGTCAAGGAACGACTTAAAGCAGCACGTGATCGACATAAGAGTTATGCTGATAACAGGCGAAAACCGTTGGAGTTTCAAGTAGGTGACAAAGTGTTGTTGAAAGTCTCTCCTTGGAAAGGAGTGGTAAGATTCATCAAGAGGGGAAAGCTAAGTCCCAGGTATGTTGGACCTTTTGAGATTGTTAAAAGAATAAGACCTGTAGCCTATTAGCTACAACTACCAGAGGAAATGGCAGGAATACATGATGTATTTCATGTATCAAATCTCAAGAAATGCTTAGCTGATTAATCACTAGTAGTACCTCTTAAGGATATAGAGGTAAATGAACAACTTAAAGTTGTAGAAAGGCCTCTACAAATTGAAGCATGAAAGTCAAGAACCTTAAGCATAAGAGATTAGTTCTGGTAAAAGTGAAGTGGGACTCCAAAAGAGGACCAGAGTACACATGGGAACTTGAATCAGAAATGCAAAGGAAATATCCACACTTGTTCTAGTAGATCTCGAGGACGAGCTCTAAAACAAGGTGGGGAGGATATAACAACCCTCCAAAATATTTTGACACCCTAAAATATTTTAGAATATCCCTATATGTCTCAAAATATACCCCGTATGTGAAAACCGAGCCCAAAATACGATATAACATTAAAAATTAATTAAAAACAAGAAAAATGGGGTTCTCGCGGGCCGCGTAGAAGTAAGCATAAGCTTACGCGGGCCGCGATAGCAAGGCGATCAGGCGACACCCGGTGCTGCCACGTGTCATCATCGTGGCGGAGCTAGTGCGATGACTGGGCCAGGCTAGGGCCTACCCAGTCTACGACGCGGGCCGCGTAGCCCGTGGTCTCACCTTACGCGGGCCGCGTGAAACCCGAAATCACCCATATACAATGGGAGCTCGGCCTTCAGTCGAAACTCGCTCAATTCTTACTTTCTCTCTCTATCGAATTACTATATAGCAGGCACTATACTCGGGTATAATATCCCCCTAAATAACGAAGTTCTGCTCCGTTGTAAGTATCATACCCCCTGGATACGTATTAGATACTCTGCCCGATTGATCTAGGGTTCCGTAACGGCTGTCGTGGTTCTGCCCGACGTAGTCGTTGGAATGCCGTCTCGGGGAGGGTATCCGTATTACTAATGTTAAAATGGGTTATTATATTAACGCGTGTGCATTTGTGTAAATTATAGATAATTTCCAGGAAATCCTTACAGAAAACCTAAGACAGCAATGTGAGTAATCTCCTTTTTGCAAATTGTTTTTACAAAACCTCACATGATTAATTATATATTAAACAGTTATTGAGTATTTGTAAGGATACAACTGTCGTCGGTATGTTGGGGTTTTGTATACAAAATTTGTTACTGCCTTGCGAGGAGTAACATGACCATAAGTCGGGTCGACAATACCGTGGGTGGTAATTGATATGACTTGGAAACAAATGTAATTGCGTGAACGCCCGCAATACTGTACAATGGTTTTTACTTAAACTTGATTAAACTGGGATTCACTCACCAGTATTTACCACTGACAAAATGTTTTTAAACGCGTTTCAGGTAACAATATGTGAAAGCCAAATAGAAGCCAGCTGGACAGCACTGAAGGCTTGGAAAAGTGGCAATAAAGTTACCTAAAATAAATAGATGTTTTATTAAATAAAATAGGATTTATCCCTATGAAAATGTGTGTACTTAAAACTTGGGATTATTCCCACGTGTTTAATATTATGAAAGCGTGGTATTTTCCTCTGATAAAATATTTCCTAACTACGGTCCTGATGTAAATTCCGCTGCCAAATTGGACAAAATACAAATACCACCAAATCTGGCCGCGGCCGCCCGTTCCCGGGTTTTGATAGGGGACGGGGGTTGCAACAACTGTTGTGAAACCCCACTGCACAATCAACAACCACCTCTAGCCACCATCCTCAACCACCAACAACATTCATAAAAATCCTAAATTAGACCGTCGTGAAACCCTATCCGCCTGCAACATAACCACAACCACATATAGCACAACCATCACCTACTAATTCAACTACATACCCTTTCCTTCATTAAACCCTAACATCTCTTGTTATCTTTCTTCATCAACCTTTAACTTTACACTACTGATTTACTGGTAACGTATCTTTCTCTCTTTCTTTCTTTCTTTCTCATTCTCATTACTATTTTTGTTTTAATTTAACGTGTTCAACTTGTTTTTTACAGTTTGAAGACATGGGTCGTGCAAAAATAGCCATGGAACCGATTACAAGCGACAAGAAACGTAAACTCACATTCAACATGAGAAAACAAGGGCTCATCAAGAAAGCCCACGACCTCGCAACCCTTTGTGATGTCGATGTCTCTATGATCATCTCCACTAATGATCAAGAAACCCCCCAACAAATCTTCCCTCCGGATTCAAATCAACTTAACCGTTTGATCGATTTGTATAAACATTGTACAAACCCAGTTAACCAATATGTTTTATTGGATTTTTTCATGGATAGGAAGAATAAGATGGAAGAAGAACTCGTTAAGGCGAAAAAGAAGAATGTGGAGGCCAAGTATCTTTCTTGGTTTGATTTTTTGGACAGTTTACCCGAAGTGCGATTGAGGGAGTTCGCGCTACGGTTGGAAAAATAAAATATTTGATGTGAAAAACAGAATTGAGTATGTTAAGAACCTTGATCAGTACGCGTGTTACCCGGGTCCAGTGGGTTACAACAACTTTGGTTTTGATCATGTTGGAGTTGAGAGTAACCCGATCATGCAGTTGTCGAATTGTAATTGGATAAAACCGGATATGATGCCATTGACCCTAATTCGCTGCTGAATATGATGTTGAATGAAGATGATGGTGTCATTTATGACGGTGAAATTTCCAGTCTTGAATCACCGTCAATGGAGCATTGTTTTCCGCTCGAGTTATGGCATCAGTTCTTGATGTCCGGTTTACCTTCACATGTGAATGATACAAGAGCAAATGGTATTGGAGTCTTTAATTACTTTAACACTTATGGCTAGTACATTAACACTTATGGCTAGTTGGTTTGGTGAATATGTTTTGGTTAAACCTAGTTAATTACAATAGGCGCCATTGGATAAACGGGCATGAGACGGTTTTGTGTAATAGGATGGATTCATGGATATCACCTTATATAATGTTTGTCTCTTACCTGTGAAATATTTTCACAATTAAATTCATATCTGGTCTCATATACAAACACATGTCCCGTTCCCATCACTAATGTTTTGGCTTACGGTTTTTTCAGTTTTTTTCGGCTTAGGTGGTGTATGAAATTCCTATTTAAAACTCATTGTTAACTTTTTCTCTTTTGATTCAACGAATAAGTTATATCACGAGATTGCTTATTTTATTATTTGTAAAAATTTTGATAAAAGATAGGCAAACAAGTCCCAAACACCTTCTCTGGCTATCTAATGCTACTCTAGTTTGGTTTTACTAAATTATTCATCATTCAATGGGAAAACAGTTTGCACTTTTAAGTGGACACCAAGTTATGTAACTTGAGATAAAATGTCGTTACTAGAGAAATAAAAGAATGATAAAATAATAGAAATTAATAAGTCTTAAATTAAATATAACTAGTAAAGTGAAGGCCATCTTGATGTTCACGCATATAGAACAATGCTTTATTATTGTTCACTTATAGAATTTACAAAATAAGTCTTTGTATGTTTTTACTAATGAACTATTAGAGTATTATTATGTCACTAATCATGGATGCAAAATGCAACAAAGAATGTACTACGTGGGCTAGGTTTTAGTTATCTTAAATGTTATTTCGACGAATAACGAATATAAGCACATTCATGATTCTTGTTTTTTTTTATTTGCAGTTCTTCTCTAAAAAGGATAAATACTTGACGTCTATCATCATTGTATTCTTGTAAGGATTAAAAAATTTTATTAATCCCAACTATTAGTCGTTGGCGGATAACGTTCCCAACTTTAAAAATAACCAATGATGATCCCACCTTTTCACATATTGTAAACCAATGGACCTTTATTGACCCGAAAATGATACGGGGACAAAAAAAAATTAAAGATCCATTAGTTTATAACATGTGAAATAATGAGACCACCACTAATTACTTTTGAAATTAGAACCATGTTGCTGACCAAAGACTAATAATTAAAATTATTAAAATCCATTACTTCTTCTTATAAACATACATGTGAATATACAATACGTCGTAGACATGAAAATTAAACTTGTTGTACAATAACATTTCAAAGGACACATCGAGTGACACATATACGATATTGATGTAAAATATAACCACATATTTCAATAAAGAAACTTTTTTTAAACGATCAACAAAACAATTTTGAAGGGGTATGGTCCCAAAAAACCGTGCAAGCCGTCTACCAGATCGCGCGCGGGACCATACTCCTAATTTAACAAGCGGTTCAATTTCAGACTCGCGCGGGTTACTTCACCAAAGACTGACCTCGCGTGACGTCCAAACATGAAAGAACACCGACTTCAACACTTAGCATTCTGAATTAGAGCCTTGAACCACCCATACCCTGCGCGGGCTGGTTACGTGTTCAGCAAGGGTCGCGCAGGACTATGGCGCAGGGCCACTTCAGAAAACACACAAAGGTACAAGTGGCAGAAGAAAGGGGTCAATCCGCGTCCTCCAGGCTCTGCTCAATCATGCTCCACGGTCGTCTGACGTGCAGGAGACAGAGAGTACACAAGAACGCCTACGTGGCACCAATCACAGGGCAGAGACACCTGCCCCACGATCTCCACTTACCTGCTGATGGCAGAGGGACAACAAGGCCGACAACAGGGACACGTGGCTCCACTCATGGTGCGCCAGCATCGAAGAACTTCTAGAAGCCACTAACGGTCGACGTCAGTGAGATAAAGAGCATATCCTCTAAGTTGTCGTCTTACGGCCCAAGGCCCATCAGCCTACCTCCTCTTACACCTCTCCGGCTATAAATAGGACCCTTCATTCACAGGTTAAACCATTATATTCCCGCTACTCTCACTCTTTACACACTTTAATCTCCTCAAAGCATATACTTATTCTCACGCCGGAGTCTGGTTAAGAGGGAAACCCCCATATTCCCCTATTAACGAGCTAACGGTGTTCTGTTTTGCAGGATTAGCAGATTATTAAGAAGCTCAGAAAGTGAAAAGAAGATTAACCCTTATGGTAGAAACATAAACCAAACTAATTAACTACCAAATTAGTTCAGTGTTTCTTCATTGGCGCCCACCGGTTTTTTGCAAATCACTTTCATCTTCTTTTTCTGAGTTTTCCAAGTCGTTTTTCCTTCGATCATGGTTGGTCAAGGAATTGTTCCTGATTTTGGTTTTGGAACAAACTCTAATGCAGGACCGGTGGAGGACATTCATAATGTCCAAATCTAACCTGCCGAAGAGGTAGGAGAAATTGAAATAACAAACACCGATAGACCCCGCACGAGCCTCACTCGCATCACTCAGACGGTCACCCCAGGAAACAATGGTGCTGGACCTTCAAATCCAGCACCACCTCAGAACATTTCGGCGCAATTAGGGCTACCTGAAGGCGAAACTCCAGCCTCTTGGTACGCCAAACAAATTGCTACCATCAATACTGCGTATCAATCTTTGAGCGCACAGCACGCAGTCTTACAAGCAGAACCTTCTTTGGTTACACCTCAGGGTCAGAGTCAGGGGGCGCGCCAGATACCCTCACAGCAAAAGCTCCAAGGAAGAAGTAACAGACCTCCCCCCACGAGAAGGCCAAGCGTGCATGAGACGCGCGACACGCGGGGAGAGACAGGAAGCTATTATGACTATCCGTCAAATGTCCAAAGAGGCCCAGTTCAGACCCGGCTTGGGCCGCGCAACTTGAACAATGAATGGGATGACACAGACCCAAACGACCCAACTTGGCAAGATGACGAAGGGTCTTCAGTTTTCAACCGCTTACAGAGGAACCATGAGTATTACAAACCAAGGCAGCACGTCGGATACAGCGAAGAGGCAGAGCGAGACTTCCGCCTCGCCTATCGACCAGCTGAAGCTGCAGAACATTCAAAGTTCATCCCAAAGATTGCTCTAGCGCCGCTATCAAGAGAAAAATTGCCTCCAACAGTTGGAAAGTTTAATGGACTGACTGATCCTGATGATCACGTTAGAGTATTTACAAGCGTTGGTTGCATGGGAGGATGGAATATGCCTATGTGGTGCCATCTGTTTATCCAAACTTTCACAGGGGCTGCTCGCGCCTGGTTTGACAGCCTCCCATCGGGAAAGATCAAGTCGTGGGTTGATGTCAGAACACAGTTTGTAAACCCCTTCAATCAGCAAAGACGTTAACAGCGCGACACAGCTGAGGTAACATACATTTGGCGCAGAAAGAACTAAGGTTTAGAAGATTTCATCACTCGCTTTAATAAGGAGTGTTTGGAAATCGGTGGTGTAAGCGAACAGCTCATGCGCGCTCACTTCAATAAAGCTATTCGCTGTGATAGCCTCATCAGGACTATCATGGGAAAGGATGGAATGCCCAAGGAATAGGATAAGCTCATGGAAGCTGCGAAAATAGTCGCGCAAACTGAAGAGTCATTGGCCGGTCACGACAACTCTTACACTGAAGATAGATTTTCCAAAGGAAGCTCGCGCGATAACAACAGGCGCAACAAAGGTATTATTGGTCATTATGAAACAGAATACGTATTCATTGATCCTGGAAGTACAGCGGATATCATCTATGAGCAATGCTTTAATCAGTTTGACGATGAAGATGAAGCGAGACTTGAGCCAGTTGACTACCCTCTGTCAGGATTCTGCAACGAAATGGTTTTCCCACTAGGCCAAATCAGCTTCCCCGTCATGCTGTCTGACGGAAAGCATTCAAGAACCACAATTGTCAACTTCATGGTGATGCCTGTAAAATCAAGACATGATGTTTGATTGGGAGAGAAACCCAAGGAGAGCTGGACATGGTAACCTCCACACCCCACTCAGCCATCGGGTTTCCAACTGAGAGGGGTGTGGCGATCATATATGCAAAGAAGGAGGTAATGTCAGCAAAGGATGCGCGCCTGTAACACCCACCCCGTAACCCGGGTGATTGTGCACAATTTATACACTTACAGCGGAAACAAACTAAACTTTCATTAAAACTTATAATAGTCTGAGTAAAACACTTTATTTATTTACAAACTTTTGGCAACTAAGAACTCCTTGATCTTCTAAAACTCCACAACTGTCAAGTAGTTCCTATAGCTTTCCTCATGACTCACCTGAGATAAGTATACTCAAAACGACGTCAGATATATACTGGTGAGCTCATACTATATAATTTTTATAAAGACAGACCACAATTTACATTATATGCATACACAATATGGGCATGTGACCACATTATAGTCAGGTTGGGCCTCATTGAACCTTATAGGTCACATTTGACTTGTCACAAACCACCGTACAAGAGACATACTGGTCCTCCAGCTGTGTCCCCCTACGACCGTCACATAGGTATGAGTGTGTGTCGCTGGACCTTATAAGCACGAAGTGCCTGTGGGTACAACACCTTATTACCCTTCCCAGAGTGACACACCTCATTAAGCATAATAGGATCCCATATACCCCTACTGACACATGCATACTGCAGCATTCTCGTTATTACCAGTTATGGACGAGTATACTATCACAGTTTAAAAGACAAGTATGATGACTCACCTGATTAGCAATTGCTTAACAGCCACTAGTAATACTGGGTTATTGTAACACCCCGTGTTTTCCAAAGTCAAAGTCAAGATCAAGTGTTGACTGTTATTGGAATTAAAGATTAATAAAGATTAATTTCATTTTAGTTTCATTTTGATTTTCGTATTATTTGGAGTAAGTGTTGTATAATTAAACCAAATCGACCGATAATCGAACTGTGAATCAACGACCGATTGTGTGTGATAGGAAGTAACAACGCAATAAAGCTAGTCAATCAATAATCAAGCTAATCAAATCAATCATCAAACTCAAGTGTGGGGATTTTAGTACTTTTTATACGTGTGTGTGTGTGCCTTATGTGTTATTTGTGCATGTTTACTTTTATGTTAAAGTGTGTGGTGAATCAATCAAATCAATCAAGACTCGAAGGTGAATCAAACTCAATCGAGACCGACTTTGGAAACAAGTTGTAAGGATGCTTGTATGTTAGATATAGTAGTTAGGACTAAAAGTAATTTGATTAGGAATTCTATCATTCTCAAATTATCGTTCATCGAACTCGAAATATCGAAAATCGTCGCGAAACACTCAAAATCAGGCAAGCCGTTCGAACAGGGCAACCTGATCGAACAGGCTAGCCGATCGAACAGGGCAACCTGATCGAACAGGCTAGCCGATCGAACAGGACTGTTCGATCGGACAGCTGCTCGATCAGGAATGCTGCTCGATCAGCTGACCTTTCCTCTTTTGGAAGCCTATAAATAGGGCTGTCCTTGTCAAGCTTTCCACTTTTGGAAAAGCTCTGACCGACCAGCCACTTTTTCTCACTAAATCCAAGATTTCTCTCAAACCGGTAAGTATTTCACTCCAATCTCTGTACGTTTTTGTTCATTAATCGATTCTCCATCTTTCTATCTTTCAAAATCCGATTTTCATCCATGAAATCACCAAGATCTAGGTGTTCTTGAGTGATGTCATCATGGTGTTCTTGGTGTTCATCAAGAACTTCATGTTCTTGACTTCATTCAACCATGAATAAGCTAGATCTGACCGATTTCTACATCAATAACCTAAAATCTTCCATAGATCTTAACATTTCACGGTGGAAAAGGATTGGAAGATGGGTTTTCATCTATCTTTCAACTCTTTTACACTCAAGAAGGTGAAAACGAGACTTGAACCGATTTACAAATCAACCTAAACAAACACATGGTTCAAGATTCGAGTTCTACCAAGAGATATACCGATTCCGGGTTAAACTTAAACTTGGGTTCCAAACCGTCTCTGACCGAGTCTGGGTGATTCCTGCTCAAGTCAGTAGGCTAAATAGGGACTTCAGTTTTGTGATTCAACTCGTAGTCAAAATATCTCTAAAACACCAACAAACAACGGGAATAACCAAGTGTTAGGTGATAAGTTAACCAAATCGAGAAGCTGGCCGAACGGCTAGGCTGTTCGATCGAACAGCCCAACCGAACGACTATGCCAGCCGATCGACTAGGCTAACCGATCGACCAGCACTTAGACTCACCAACTCACAAAGTGTAGTATTGACGAGGTACTGTTCGATCGGCTACGCCATTCGATTGTAATCATTACTGCTCGGATCATGAGATACTATACTTTAAAAACACTTAGACTTTTCAAAGCATTGGAATGTCACCCGATCGAACATACCAACCGATCGAGTGACATACTTGAAAGCAGCAAAGTGCTAACCGATCGGTTGGGGTAACCGGTCGAACAGCAGTTCGATCGACCAACTTGAAAGGTAGTACAAACCATCATACACAAACACATCCTTCACATCAAAGGAAGAAACAATCCACTTGAAGGAACCAGCCGATCGAGCCAGCCAGCCGATCGAATGGATATTCGAACGGACTTTCAAACCAATCGAACAGCCCACTCGATCGAACTGCTGTCCGATCGATTGGCCTATCCGATCCAGTTTCCCTTTGTTTACTTTTTCCGCGTTACTCATCGTTGTGTTATCGAACTATTCAGGCTAACCTATTCTCAGTGCTCCCTTCAATCCACAATCAATCACTGTGAGTATACTCGATCCCTTTTTGCTTTTAGCACTTTTGGGTGTTACATACGTAAACTATCAAAATCACAATCAATACAACTATTTGAACGCTAACCTATTTGCATGTATTACTTGTCTAAATGATTGCTGTTTATTATGTTTACACGTGGAGTGCTATCTACCTGCTTTAGCAACATAGTACTATAGTTTGGACTCAGCACCCGTTCACACGGGGGTTGCTAAGGACAATTACTTGCATGGATTACGGTGGTAATCATGCATTGCGAACTGTCTCGGACAGTCAACCCGAAGTCGTTGGTATCGATGGTCCCATGTTGATAATTTACGTGCATCGTTTGCCCTTGTGTACGTGCTTGGTTATGCGTAAACTATCCGAACTTTATATGCTATATCAAACTTGTGTACTCACCTTTACATTATATGTATTGACTTTTATTTTAACGTATGTGACAGGTGTTTAAGCTACTAGCGTGCTAGGGAAGCGAGACAATAATAAACTTCTAGGAGTCTGTGTCCGTAGGACGGTGTCCACGTACCTGTTCCAGGGCCATAATTATCTGTAGATCTTGCACTGGCACTTGTAGTCAGTAAGATCCACAGTAGTCGTCTAGAGGTCTTAAAACAATATTTACATTTGGTCTGTAATAATTAAGTATCCGAGTGGTCGGAACAGTTCCCATATTGTTTAGTTGCTTTCTATGATAACTGGTTATTGTTTGGGACACGGTATGGGACGTGTTATATAACTGAATTGTATGATAGTTGTTGTGGAAACTTCTGAACAATCTGTTTCGCTCAGTGCCGCGCCCCGATGATTCCGCCATCGGTTGGGGTGTGACAGATTGGTATCAGAGCCATAACTATAGGGAATTAGGTTAGACACGATCTAGTCCGGATCGCTGTCTTAGAAACCTAGACTATAGTTAGGAACCAAGAGACCAAGTTTATGTGCTTGATTTATGTTGTTTCCTTCTATTCTATCATTACATCCGAACCCCGAGCCAAATTTTGTAATTTGGACAGGATTAGGAGTGAAATCCGCAAATTCCTGCCTGAAAATACAAAATTTTGTGTGATTTTTCTATCAAACGGGGGGAAAGTTATACCAAATTCGGGGCTGAAACCCATGGATTGATGAAAACTTCCTCTAAATTTTCTTAAAACAAGGAAGAAATTGCTAAGCTAGGGGTGAAACCCTAACCTTGGCAGTTATTCCGACTTTACTTTATCTCGCCAAGGCAATTGACGGACTCCAACGACTTGAACTCACGAGTATGACCTAGAATGCGCATGCGTAATGCCCAAGAATCGAGGCAGAAACATGTCCCCTAGAGTCGAAAGTGACGACAAGTCAACTGTGAATAGTTAAATTGCCATGGTTAGTCAAAGTCTAGTAGCCGCAGACAATCCCATCTCCGATTTGAGTGTTGCTTTGTTGATTTTATATGATTTACCTGTTTACGTGTTTTAAAATTTGCGGGTTACTCCATTTGCTATCAATCGGCGTGACTTTTGTTGCTATCCTATCTTGATTCAAATCTCTGGAGATGTGATCTAAACGAAACCAGTGTGCTAGGCTACGCTATACGACTAAGTTAGACGATACAATGTGATGCTATCCGATATGCAAAACAAACGATACTCGACAGGTGGATATAGGTTTCTGTTTTCTGACTGCTTCTGTGATAAAATTTCGTACGTGTTTAGGAAATTAAGTGCTCTACTTGCTTAATTGCTTCTGTGCTTGAGTTGCTTCTGTGCTTATGTGTCTTTGTGATTATGTGTTTATGTGTTTACATGTGTTACGTGACGTGAGATGCGACGTGATTCTGAGCTTTAGTAAACTAAGACGTGCGAGATTCGAATTCGTTGTGTTGAGCCCTATGGCGATGTCTATTGCAGACCATGTCGTCATCATCAAGGCCTCGTCAACGTCTTACTCGTCGGGAGAAGAGAGATCGTCGTTTTGCTGCTATCCTCTCTAAAACAGTAGCAAAGGCTGTGAGTGAAGTATTCGAGAACGCAAGCAAGTCATCTGAGGAATCCCGAACCCTCACGCCCAAAGACTCCAACAAAGCTACTTTTAGCTTCAAACAATTCAAGGCATGTGGGCCAAAAGAGTTTACCGGTGAAGATGGCCCTACGGCTCTGTTTCATTGGTTTGACTCTGTGGAAGTTACCCTTCGCCAAAGCGGATGCCCAGATCATCTCCGTACTCTCAATGCTACCGGTGTCTTCCAGTCGCGGGCTTTGGACTGGTGGACCGCAGAAAGGAACAAGCGCGGGAACGACGCTGCATACGAGCTGACATGGAAGGAGTTGAAATCGATCATGATAGACGAATTCTGTCCTCCCCACGAACGCCAAAAGTTGGAGGATGAGTTCTGGAGTATCAAGCAGAAGGAGGGCGACAACGCTGGTCTCACTGCCCGTTTCAAGCAGCTGAGCATTATCTGTCCAGACCAGGTCAAGACTTCTGACATGACCATCAAGAAATACATCCGTGCTCTTCCGGATTGTGTCGCAGATTTTGTTCACGCCGCCAAACCCGCAACGATCGAGGAAACCTACCTACTCGCCGCTGAGATTAACGACAAGCGAGTTAAGGCTGGTGTCTGGGATAAGCCAAACAAGTCTCTGCATCAAGTCACCACAGCATCAACCGACAACCCTACTGCTCAAGCCTCCAAGTCCTCAAGGAGAAGAAAGAAGAAGAGTTGCGCTGCTGCAACCAATGCTACCCCACTTCAGTCAGTACCGCCACAACAACAACAACCACAGCGCACTGCGCCAGTGATCAATGCGCCGCCAGCAAAGCGTGCGTACACCGGCCCCCACCCACTCTGTGCTACATGTTCTTACCATCACCCGGTGGGTGTGGCCTGCCGATTCTGCGCTCACTGTAACGTCTACGGGCATTTCACTGCGAGTTGTCGCTATGGTCCCCGTCAAGCTCAAGCTCAAGCTGCTGTTAACCAGGCTCTACTCCCTGCTCCTCAAGCTCCTCAAGCTCCTCAAGCTGCACAGGCCCCAACAAACAATGTTCGGACCTGCTTTGCATGTGGTGACCCTAACCACTTCGCAAACCGGTGCCCGAACAGGGTGGTGAAACAAGAAGCTCAACAACCCCAGCAACAACAACAACAGCCTCAGCAACAAGCCGCTCACGCCAGAACTTTCAACATCAACGCACGCCAGGCTCAAGCTGACAACAACGTGGTCAATGGTACGTTCCTTGTGAATGGTATATATGCATCATGTTTGTTTGATACTGGAGCCGATAACTGCTTTGTGTCATTTGAATTTGAGAAGCTTCTTAGACGTAAGCGCTCTTATCTTTCGACACCCTTCGAAGTAGAAGTCGCTACCGGAAGAACCATTGCTGTCAATTCTGTGCTCCGTGATTGTACTCTCAAGCTCAACAATCATATATTCCCGATTAATCTCATTCCAATGCAACTCGGGAGTTTCGATGTCATAGTAGGCATGGACTTTCTTCGTGAAAACCATGCTGAAGTTGTGTGTGCTGATAAGATGATTCGTTTTGTGCTAGCTAGTGGTGATGTTCTATGTGTCTATGGTGAAACTACTGCGAAAGATCTCAAGCTCATGTCCTGTCTTCAAACTCGCAAATATCTCCGCAAGGAATATCGAGCCTTCTTGGCCAACATTGTTGTAGCAGAGACGGACAAGAAAAAGAAAATTGAAGTCAATGATGTTCCTGTTGTCCGAGAATTTCCTCAGGTGTTCCCTGATGATCTTCCTGGATTACCTCCAAGTCGTGATATCGACTTTCGAATCGACCTTATTCCAGGAGCCAACCCGGTAGCCAAAGCTCCGTATCGACTCGCTCCATTTGAGATGCGAGAACTCTCGAACCAACTCCAAGAGTTACTTGAAAAAGGCTTCATTCGCCCGAGCACTTCTCCATGGGGCGCGCCAGTCCTTTTTGTCAAGAAGAAGGACGGGTCGTTCCGGATGTGCATCGATTACCGGGAATTGAACAAGCTGACCATCAAGAACCGATACCCCTTACCAAGAATCGATGACCTGTTTGACCAATTACAAGGTGCTCAGTGTTTCTCCAAGATTGATCTACGTTCAGGCTACCATCAGTTGCGGATTCAAGAGGAAGACATCCCCAAAACCGCTTTTCGAACCCGATACGGCCACTACGAATTTGTTGTCATGCCTTTTGGTTTGACCAACGCACCCGCGGTCTTTATGGATCTGATGAATCGCGTGTGTAAACCATTCTTAGACCGTTTTGTCATTGTATTTATCGACGATGTCCTGATTTATTCCAGATCGAGGGCCGAACATGCGCAGCATTTGCGATTGGTTCTCGAGTTGCTTCAGGGAAACCAACTCTACGCCAAATTCTCCAAGTGTGAGTTCTGGTTGGAGGAGGTTCAGTTTCTGGGTCACATTGTGAATAGTCGGGGTATACACGTTGATCCTGCAAAGATTGAGGCAGTCAAGGGATGGGTTACGCCAAGGAATCCGTCAGAAGTTCGCTCTTTTCTCGGATTAGCTGGTTACTATCGGAGATTCATCGAAGGATTCTCAAGGATTGCTGTACCGCTTACCGCCCTTACTCACAAAGACAAGCCTTTTGTGTGGGGAACCGCACAGGAGACTGCTTTCCAAACCCTCAAACACATGCTGTGCCATGCACCAGTTCTTACACTGCCGGACGGAAGCGATGACTTCGTGGTCTATTGTGATGCTTCAAACCTTGGACTAGGCTGTGTTCTCATGCAACGAGACAAGGTTATAGCTTACGCATCCCGACAGCTCAAAATCCACGAGAAGAACTATACAACCCATGACCTCGAGCTAGGCGCAGTTGTCTTTGCCTTAAAGATTTGGCGACACTACCTGTATGGTACAAAGTGTACGATCTTCACCGATCACAAGAGCCTACAACATATCTTTAACCAGAGGGAACTCAATATGCGTCAACGCCGATGGGTAGAACTTCTCAACGACTACGACTGTGAGATCCGTTATCACCCAGGCAAGGCGAATGTAGTTGCAGACGCCCTCAGCAGAAAGAATTACGTGATAGGTGTTCGAAACATCCAGGCTCAGTATAACCTCGAAGCTCTCATCCGCGAAGCACAACACGCTTGCTTTAACGAGCGTACGTTAAAGAAAGAGCGAATCTATCACGATGGAACTCAGCTTGTGAGCAAAGCCAACGGAATATTCTATTATCTGGACCGAATCTGGGTTCCGAGGAGGACAGATTTGCGAAAGATTATCATGAACGAAGCCCACAAATCCCGATATTCCATTCATCCCGGTGCGGACAAAATGTACCAAGACCTTCGCTACAAGTACTGGTGGCCTGGGATGAAAAGGGATATTGCTCTATATGTTGGTAGCTGTTTAACTTGTGCAAGAGTCAAGGCTGAACACCAAAGACCCTCAGGCTTACTCGAACAACCGCCGATACCCGTATGGAAGTGGGAAAGTATAGCTATGGATTTCATAACTAAGCTTCCGACCACGCCATCAGGTCACGACAGTATTTGGGTTATAGTCGACCGTCTAACCAAATCAGCCCACTTTCTGCCAATACGAGAAGACTATAAGGTGGCCAAACTAGCCCAAATCTACACCGACGAGATCATTAAGAATCATGGTACGCCTCGAGACATCATTTCGGATCGCGATGCTCGGTTTACATCGAGATTGTGGGAAACTTTTCAAGCAGCTCTAGGTACGACGCTGAATTTGAGTACCGCATTCCACCCGCAAACCGACGGGCAGACTGAAAGAACGATTCGTACTATTGAAGACATGCTCCGTGCGTGTGTTATTGATTTTGGTGGTAGTTGGAGCAAACACCTACCGTTGGTCGAATTTTCGTACAATAATAGCTATCACTCCAGCATCGAAATGGCACCTTTCGAAGCCCTGTATGGTAGGAGATGTCGCTCGCCTATTGTATGGCACGAGGTCGGTCATTCACAATTGACTGGGCCCGAGATTCTACAAGAAACGACTGACAAGATCCACCAAATAAGGGAAAATTTGGTAAAGGCCCGGGATAGACAAAAGATGTACGCCGATAAACGACGCAGGCCCCGCAAATTTGCAGTTGGCGACTACGTGCTCCTAAAGGTATCGCCTTGGAAGGGAGTAGTTCGATTCGGCAAGAGAGGGAAACTTGCGCCACGATTTGTTGGACCTTTTAAGATTCTGGAAAGGATCGGTAAAGTTGCCTACAAACTCGAATTACCGGAGGAACTCAGCAATGTCCACCCGACTTTCCATATTTCAAACCTTCGAAAATGCGTAGCCGACCACGACTCTATAATACCACTCGACGATCTTCAGGTCAATGAGACTCTACACTTCGTGGAAAAGCCTGTCGAAATCATGGACCGACAGACCAAGCAACTCAGACGCTCTCGCATTCCTATTGTAAAAGTACGATGGGAAGGCAAACGAGGCGCGGAGTTCACTTGGGAACTCGAAAGTGACATGAAGGCCAAGTACCCGCAGTTATTCAGGTAGATCTGAAGCATCAAATAGGTAAAATCACACGGCGATGTACGGTTCTCGGCCTAATTTCGGGACGAAATTCCCTAAAGGAGGGGAGACTGTAACACCCCGTGTTTTCCAAAGTCAAAGTCAAGATCAAGTGTTGACTGTTATTGGAATTAAAGATTAATAAAGATTAATTTCATTTTAGTTTCATTTTGATTTTCGTATTATTTGGAGTAAGTGTTGTATAATTAAACCAAATCGACCGATAATCGAACTGTGAATCAACGACCGATTGTGTGTGATAGGAAGTAACAACGCAATAAAGCTAGTCAATCAATAATCAAGCTAATCAAATCAATCATCAAACTCAAGTGTGGGGATTTTAGTACTTTTTATACGTGTGTGTGTGTGCCTTATGTGTTATTTGTGCATGTTTACTTTTATGTTAAAGTGTGTGGTGAATCAATCAAATCAATCAAGACTCGAAGGTGAATCAAACTCAATCGAGACCGACTTTGGAAACAAGTTGTAAGGATGCTTGTATGTTAGATATAGTAGTTAGGACTAAAAGTAATTTGATTAGGAATTCTATCATTCTCAAATTATCGTTCATCGAACTCGAAATATCGAAAATCGTCGCGAAACACTCAAAATCAGGCAAGCCGTTCGAACAGGGCAACCTGATCGAACAGGCTAGCCGATCGAACAGGGCAACCTGATCGAACAGGCTAGCCGATCGAACAGGACTGTTCGATCGGACAGCTGCTCGATCAGGAATGCTGCTCGATCAGCTGACCTTTCCTCTTTTGGAAGCCTATAAATAGGGCTGTCCTTGTCAAGCTTTCCACTTTTGGAAAAGCTCTGACCGACCAGCCACTTTTTCTCACTAAATCCAAGATTTCTCTCAAACCGATAAGTATTTCACTCCAATCTCTGTACGTTTTTGTTCATTAATCGATTCTCCATCTTTCTATCTTTCAAAATCCGATTTTCATCCATGAAATCACCAAGATCTAGGTGTTCTTGAGTGATGTCATCATGGTGTTCTTGGTGTTCATCAAGAACTTCATGTTCTTGACTTCATTCAACCATGAATAAGCTAGATCTGACCGATTTCTACATCAATAACCTAAAATCTTCCATAGATCTTAACATTTCACGGTGGAAAAGGATTGGAAGATGGGTTTTCATCTATCTTTCAACTCTTTTACACTCAAGAAGGTGAAAACGAGACTTGAACCGATTTACAAATCAACCTAAACAAACACATGGTTCAAGATTCGAGTTCTACCAAGAGATATACCGATTCCGGGTTAAACTTAAACTTGGGTTCCAAACCGTCTCTGACCGAGTCTGGGTGATTCCTGCTCAAGTCAGTAGGCTAAATAGGGACTTCAGTTTTGTGATTCAACTCGTAGTCAAAATATCTCTAAAACACCAACAAACAACGGGAATAACCAAGTGTTAGGTGATAAGTTAACCAAATCGAGAAGCTGGCCGAACGGCTAGGCTGTTCGATCGAACAGCCCAACCGAACGACTATGCCAGCCGATCGACTAGGCTAACCGATCGACCAGCACTTAGACTCACCAACTCACAAAGTGTAGTATTGACGAGGTACTGTTCGATCGGCTACGCCATTCGATTGTAATCATTACTGCTCGGATCATGAGATACTATACTTTAAAAACACTTAGACTTTTCAAAGCATTGGAATGTCACCCGATCGAACATACCAACCGATCGAGTGACATACTTGAAAGCAGCAAAGTGCTAACCGATCGGTTGGGGTAACCGGTCGAACAGCAGTTCGATCGACCAACTTGAAAGGTAGTACAAACCATCATACACAAACACATCCTTCACATCAAAGGAAGAAACAATCCACTTGAAGGAACCAGCCGATCGAGCCAGCCAGCCGATCGAATGGATATTCGAACGGACTTTCAAACCAATCGAACAGCCCACTCGATCGAACTGCTGTCCGATCGATTGGCCTATCCGATCCAGTTTCCCTTTGTTTACTTTTTCCGCGTTACTCATCGTTGTGTTATCGAACTATTCAGGCTAACCTATTCTCAGTGCTCCCTTCAATCCACAATCAATCACTGTGAGTATACTCGATCCCTTTTTGCTTTTAGCACTTTTGGGTGTTACATACGTAAACTATCAAAATCACAATCAATACAACTATTTGAACGCTAACCTATTTGCATGTATTACTTGTCTAAATGATTGCTGTTTATTATGTTTACACGTGGAGTGCTATCTACCTGCTTTAGCAACATAGTACTATAGTTTGGACTCAGCACCCGTTCACACGGGGGTTGCTAAGGACAATTACTTGCATGGATTACGGTGGTAATCATGCATTGCGAACTGTCTCGGACAGTCAACCCGAAGTCGTTGGTATCGATGGTCCCATGTTGATAATTTACGTGCATCGTTTGCCCTTGTGTACGTGCTTGGTTATGCGTAAACTATCCGAACTTTATATGCTATATCAAACTTGTGTACTCACCTTTACATTATATGTATTGACTTTTATTTTAACGTATGTGACAGGTGTTTAAGCTACTAGCGTGCTAGGGAAGCGAGACAATAATAAACTTCTAGGAGTCTGTGTCCGTAGGACGGTGTCCACGTACCTGTTCCAGGGCCATAATTATCTGTAGATCTTGCACTGGCACTTGTAGTCAGTAAGATCCACAGTAGTCGTCTAGAGGTCTTAAAACAATATTTACATTTGGTCTGTAATAATTAAGTATCCGAGTGGTCGGAACAGTTCCCATATTGTTTAGTTGCTTTCTATGATAACTGGTTATTGTTTGGGACACGGTATGGGACGTGTTATATAACTGAATTGTATGATAGTTGTTGTGGAAACTTCTGAACAATCTGTTTCGCTCAGTGCCGCGCCCCGATGATTCCGCCATCGGTTGGGGTGTGACAGTTATGTCTCAAGGTCCTGACACAATTACATAATCCTAGGTTAGGTAATGGTACACCTAACTAGTCATTATCATGGTTGGATATTGGTTAACACTGCCTTGTTTAAGCATGGGTGATCAATCCATGCCTAACTAAGGCTAGGCTACCCAATACCCGCCCCTGACAATAACCCTAGTACCTAAAAATAATACTAACACTACTACTACTAATATATTATTACTAATAATAAAACTAATATTAACTACTAAAAATAAATAATAAATAACTAAACATAAACTTAAACGAGAGTATACCTCAAAACTATCTACGGCACGTTGATGTAGAGTTTCCCTACTCCTGCTCCTACTCGCGCTCCAAAAACGACTACTAACAACACCCAACGGGGTATCGTATACTCGGGATTCTTTATACTAGAGCATTCCCGTTAAAGAAACTGGTACCTAAACAAACTACTGAGACTCTTATTTAAAGCAAGCAAGCAGACACCTCAGATCCTTTTCTGGTCGATGTGGGATTCAATTGACGTGCCTACCTACCTGCTTGACCTGCTAGCTTGCTTGCTTATATATATTAATTCAGCTTCTTAACTCGTTTTTCTTGTATAATTTTTAAAATATGACGTTTTATAAAACGACGAATATGTCATTAGAACGAGCATATTTTTATCTACGTTTTAACCTAAGTTTCATTAAAAACGGAGTAAGGTAAATAAAATAATATATTTAATAATTAATATTAACGGTCTCCTATATTAGCCAAGGTTTGTCAAGATATTTCACCTTTCACACAATTATCTTACTCGTTTAACAATATATGAAATATAAATTACATATTTCACACGTTTATAACCAGCACATTAAGATTCAGGGTATTACATCCTTCCCTCCTTACAAAAATTTCGTCCTCGAAATTTGTCATTACTTAAAAAGATGAGGGTACTTATCTTTCATTATGTTTTCTAGTTCCCATGTAAAGTTGGGTCCATGACGTGCGTTCCACTTGACTTTGACTAACGGGATTTCCTTCTTGCGTAACTTTTTAACCTTTCTATCTTCGATTTGTAGTGGTTCTTCAATGAAGTTGAGTTTTTCGTCAACCTGTACCTCTTCCAGGGGTATTTGTTGGGCTTCGTCCACTAGGCACTTCCTTAAATTTGATACATGGAAAGTATTATGTATTCCTGCCAGCTGTTCAGGAAGTTTTAGCCGATAAGCCACTGGTCCTACTTTGCTTGTTACTTCAAACGGACCAATGTATCGGGGTTTCAACTTTCCCTTCTTTCCAAACCGAATCACTCCTTTCAGAGGTGATACCTTAAGCATTACTTTATCCCCTAGTTGGAACTCTAGGGGTTTACGCCTCTGATCTGCATAACTCTTTTGTCGATCTTGAGCACTTTTCATCCTTTCTTTGATTTGCTGGATCTTTTCTGTGGTCTCCACAATGATTTCTGGTCCTGATAGTTGACTTTCCCCTACTTCCGTCCAACAGATAGGAGTGCGGCACCTTCTTCCGTATAAAGCTTCATAAGGTGCAGCTTTGATGCTGGCGTGATAGCTATTATTGTAGGCAAATTCGATGAGTGGTAGATGAGTGTCCCAACTTCCACCAAAATCAATTACACAAGCCCGAAGCATATCTTCTAATGTCTGAATAGTCCGTTCACTCTGCCCATCCGTCTGAGGATGATATGCAGTGCTTAGATTAAGCTTGGTTCCCAACTCTTGTTGGAAACTTTGACAGAATTTAGATGTGAAACGACTATCTCTGTCTGATATGATCGATACAGGCACCCCATGTCGCGAGACTATTTCTTTGATGTAAATTTGAGCTAGTTTGTTCATCTTATAGTCCTCACGAATTGGCACGAAGTGTGCAGACTTGGTCAATCTGTCCACTATTACCCAAATAGTATCATAACCGTGACATGACCTTGGGAGCTTCGTGATAAAATCCATGGTGATTTTCTCCCATTTCCATTCTGGGATCTCTGGTTGTTGCAAGTATCCAAAGGGTTTTTGATGTTCTGCCTTCACTTTCAGGCATGTAAGGCATTTTTCCACATAATGGGCAACAGGTCGCTTCATTCCTGGCCACCAATAATCTCTCCTTAAATCCTTATACATCTTGTCACTGCCAGGGTGAATGGAATACTTAGACTTATGAGCTTCCTCTAAGATTGTATCCTGCAGTCCTCCAAAATTAGGAACCCATATACTATTGTTGAACCTAAGGATATTATCATTTCCCATTGTCAGTAGCTTCAGTCTCCCAATCATTCTTTCTTTTACAATATGATTCTCTTTTAAGGCTTCTTATTGTATATTCTTAACTTGATCTAAGAGACTAGTTTTAACCTCTATTCTGGTTGCACGAATTCTTATTGGTTGAGGTTTCTCTTTTCTACTTAGAACATCTGCTACTATGTTTGCCTTACCTGGATGGTATTGGATCTCACAGTCGTAATCACTTAATAACTCCATCCATCGTCTCTGACGCATATTGAGCTCCTTCTGCTCAAATATGTGTCTTAAACTTTTATGGTCACTATAGATAGTGCACTTTGTACCGTAAAGATAGTGCCTCCAAATTTTCAATGCGAACACTATGGCACCAAGTTCCAAATCATGGGTTGTGTAGTTCCGTTCATGAATCTTCAACTGTCTAGAGGCGTAGGCAATCACTTTGCCTCTTTGCATGAGTACACATCCCATACCATAGTGAGATGCATCACAGTAGACGGCAAAATCTTTTATTCCCTCAGGAAGTGACAGTATTGGGGCGCTACATAACTTATGCTTTAACGTGTTAAAGGCTTCTTCTTGTTTAGGTCCTCAATTAAACTTAGAGGCTTTCTGGGTTAGTGTGGTTAATGGTGTTGCAATCTTTGAGAAGTCTTGAATAAACCTTCTATAGTATCCTGCTAACCCCAGAAATCTTCTGATTTCAGTGGGATTCTTCGGTACTTCCCATTTCTTGATGGCCTCGATCTTTGCAGGGTCAACTTGTATTCCACATTCATTTATCACGTGGCCTAGGAATTGCACTTCACGTATCCAAAATTCACACGTAGAGAACTTTGCATAGAGTTTTTCTTTCTTGAGCAATTCAAGGACTGCTCTTAGGTGTTGTTCATGTTCTACCTCTTTCTTAGAGTAGATAAGGATATCGTCAATAAAAACGATCACAAACTTATCGAGGTAAGGTTTACAAACCCTGTTCATGAGGTCCATGAACACTGCAGGTGCGTTGGTCAGTCCAAATGGCATTACCAAAAATTCATAATGTCCATACCTAGTCCTGAAGGCAGTCTTAGGTATGTCTTCTGGTGCAACTTTCACTTGGTGGTATCCAGACCTCAAGTCTATTTTAGAGAAATAGCTTGCCCCTTGTAATTGATCAAACAAGTCGTCGATCCTGGGCAAAGGGTATTTATTCTTTATAGTGGCTTTATTCAAGTCTCTATAATCGATGCACAGGCGCATCGTCCCATCTTTCTTCTTGACAAACAAGATGGGTGCTCCCCATGGTGACGAACTTGGTTGGATAAACCCCTTGTCAAGCAACTCTTGTAGTTGCTTCTTGAGTTCTTGCATTTCTGTCGGGGCTAGTCTGTACGGCGACTTAGCAATCGGTGATGTACCTGGAACTAGGTCAATGCGAAACTCAACCTGTCTATCCGATGGTAGTCCCGGGAGCTCATCGGGAAACACTTCGGGGTATTCTTGTACTACTGGCACGTCCTCGACCTTCTGCTTTTCTGTAGTGTTTACGACATATACTAAAAAGGCAACATACCCTTTCCTTAGGCATTTATGTGCTTGTGCTATCGTGATGAGGTTCTTAGTCTTGTTAGTGCGGTCTCCCGATACAGTTAGTTGTTTACCGTTGGGTAATCGGAGTCGGACGATTCTTTTGTCACATATAATTTCCGCATGATATGTGTAGGATCAAATCAAGCCAAAAATCTGATTTTTTGGATAAGAATCAAGATGAACACACAAAATATGAACTTGAAAACCCTTGAATAGATTTGCAAAAGATAAATACAATTAGCCCCCAAATCTTTTTAGCATGTGTGTTCCCCAAAACCCTAATCATCTCTATCTATTTATAGCCTTACCATTTTTGGCTAATTACAATTAAGTCCCTAGAGATTAAAACTTACTAAAAGTAGCAATAAACATCAAGACTAATAAAACAAGATAATAAATATATTTTGTTTAAATCAAAATATATTTAATTATCCAAAGCACTATAACTATCCAGTCTCGATCTTTCACACGTCATATCTTTCTTCGAACTTCTCGTGTCGACTTGCGTGTTGACTTTGTCTTGATGGCGTTGACTTTGTTGACTTGATTCGTTGATAACATTAGACTACACATTTTAGACCCAACAATCTCCCCCTTAGGCTAATGTTATCAAGCTCTTGTATCATCTATAGAACCGTCAACTTCATGCGTGTTGTGATCTTCAATTTGGCAAGCTTCAGTCTCAATTTTAGACCCAACAATCTCCCCCTAGACTGATGCTTTCCAAATTTTCTTCACTGAAGATCTTCTTTTGACACTTTGCTTTGTAAAAACTTTAAACTGAGAAGCTCCCCCTTTTTGCATGCATC
The DNA here is from genome assembly GCF_002127325.2 of Helianthus annuus. Classification (NCBI taxonomy): domain Eukaryota; kingdom Viridiplantae; phylum Streptophyta; class Magnoliopsida; order Asterales; family Asteraceae; genus Helianthus; species Helianthus annuus. The sequence continues at coordinate 85,670,744 of NC_035440.2, forward strand.
ATCTTTGACAATCAGGAACAACTTTTTTTCAACTTTCTTTTGGCTTGAGTAATTCAGAAGATGTAGGAGGAGGATTCCTAACTCGGTATCTTCTGCAATCTTCAGGAAACAGGTGCTTTGGTCTGGTATCTTGCTCAATTGATGATCGACCATCATTGCATCAAAAATGCGGAGTAACCTGTTCACACATACAAACACAACTCCACATTTTCTTTTAGACTGATTCAAAGTACAGACAAAACCGTATTCATCTGTATTGTGCAATGGAAAGTGTATCTCAAGCGGTTTGAGACACGATTGATGTGATATGGAAGACTTAGAAAAACAACTGTACACAAATCAATAATATTTTTGGATTTTAGATTTTTTTTTTTTTTTTTTTTTTTTTTTTTAGTTTCAACCTTGAGATATAGATCTGATCAAATACGAGATCATACCAACTTGAAAAGTCTAGCCACACTTCAACTTTCTTTAGGAAAGCTACGACTCAAGCACGATTGCTGGTATTTTTGTCCTCTTAAATCCATGCATCCTTCTTTCAACATGCTTTCGGTGAGCTTGTTTATCATGTTTTGGGTAATATTGACAAGTCTTCGATGGCCCCCACACAAGCTATTGAAAATAGAATCATTACGCCCTCGTGAGTCCCACATCAGGACATACCCCCACGATCAAGGTATGCACAAAGATTCCTCATAACGGGTGAGTATATTGGATTCATTCTCTTCAACGATAGAACGGAGATCAGGTCTGTACTTTCGTACAACAGAGATTCCAGGAACTATCGAGGGTTAAGATAGATGATTCGGCTAACAGGTCAGTACTACCGTACAGCAGAGTTGCCTACTGATCTATCAGAGAATTTGGCCAAAGATGGCACTTATTATGGATTTTGGCCAATAATGGCGCTTATTATACAGGGTTTGGCCTTTTTTTTTTTTTTTTTTTTTTTTTTTTTAAGGCACTTATTAGAAAGAGAATATCACAGCATCGCGTCTAGGTCAGTACCACCGTACAGCAGAAGAGCAACTATGATATTCTCCGAATGACATCCCAATATAAAGACCCGAAATCTCAGACTTTGGCAATCTGTCAACGCAAGATTTAAGACCATTAAGCCATATGCCGCAACGTGTTACCCACTGAGATGCGTAATGCCTGAGAAAAGCCAGAATCCTTGTGTAGACGTTATCTTTATCACCAAGATGCAGTTTACTTGTCTGAAATGCTGAATCTACCGACATATCGTTAACTTGGAGCCGTATCCTCCATCAGATCCTATTCATGCGAAGACATAATCAAGTTAGTTCCTATCATTTCTCATATAAGATCATGATTATTTTGCAATAATCACATCTCATGGTCTAGGAAGTATTTTAATACTCCCCCTAAAATTTTATTTATGTACAATCAATTACTGAAAAACTAAAAATTATAAACATGTATTTACAAAATAAAGTCTTCCACATCAGGCACACAAAAGCATATGTCAACAAGAAAATGAGTGTGTTACAGTGCAGTTAAGTGTGCAACCAGGTTAGATACCATAACCAAACCTGTGATTTTCCCCAACTTGTATCTAGAACAACCACTGATAATAACCGGTGTTACTAACAGTCCTCCTTGGATGTTCCTACACTCATAAGCAATTCAGTTAGAGAGTGGAACCCAAGCCATTGTAGTCTTGGGTTGTCCCCTTTCATCAAAATAATAAACCTCCCGATATGCCAAATCTTTTCCCTCATTGATTTCTTTTACAACCACTTGTTTGACTCGCCAAACTTGTGTTGGTTTAAAAATTTTGTTTGTAAAAGATTTAAAATTTGAAAAAATCTTATGTTTAAGACCCGGGGGGAAAGATTGAGGTTTTGATGTGTTGGTCCTTTTCATCTTTGAATCATATGAAACCGGCTTCACATGTGGAGATTTGGATTGAAAGTTTTTCGTCTGATCTTTCAAAGGTGTGTGATTTTTACCTTTTGATCCAGAGAAGCAATACTGGTTGCCTTTACTGTCTGGATCATGTCGTTCTGGGCATTGTTTGAGGACATGACCTTCTTTTCCACACCTAAAACAAGCCTTGAATGGCTTTTGAGACTTTGCAATTCCGTGTGATGCAACTAGGGGCGGGGATTGCTTTGTGCTTGACTCAGCATGTTCACAAACGTGATGTTCGACAACTTCAGATGATCTTTTGATCTTTGACTCCCCAAGACTTTCACTTGTCTTTGATTCATCATCTGAACTCGTGCAATCATCAATGTGGAAGTCTTTTTCCAGTGGATCTTGATTTACTAGACTTGCAAAGACATTTGGGGTTGTTGGTTCTTGAACAACCGATGGTTCAAGGTTTTCAACCTTTCTACCAGCATCTGTTACTAACGTTTCCGAATCACTTGAGCTTTCCCATTCTTGGTATGACTGTAAATCTGAATCGTGATCCTCATTTGAGCTTCCTTCGCCACCTTCTGAAGTTGTGGTGCTTGAGTCTTCACTGCTGCTTTCTTCATTTGGCTCTTTCTCTGACTCTGAGGTACCTGTATGGGATGGAACAAATTCTGGAATTTCCTCAGTGAGGAATTTTCCGAATCTGTTTTGTTTCAATTCTGGAACAAACACAGGAGGTTCACACGTAACTTGTTCATCACAAAAAGCAGATTTTAAGTCAACACATTTTAAAGTTTTGTTAGATTTCTCACAGTTCCAGGCGAACCAGTTAACAGTAGTATAACTGTCGCCTGAATACCCTATTCCTATTTTCGTGCCACCACAATCCTCATCGCACACATCCTCCTCACGCTCAATCACCTCTTCACAAGTCTTTTTCTTCCTTCTCCTTGCTAGATTCTGCATACTGGGCTTCAAAAGGCGTCTTCTCTTCATTCTTTCTACCTGCTTCACTGAATCCTACATCCACCTTCTCAATCTGCTTCACCTTATCATCCTCCTCAGTAACTTTCTTCCCATTATCAGTTGTTGACTTTGCAATTTCCACCATTTCTTTTTCACCTAAAGATGTTTTTGCAGAACTTGCTGGAAGATTATTTAGAATCCTGGCTGAAACAAATGATGAACTTCCTACACTGATTGGGGAAGGGAAACTCATGTTGGTAAGTGTTGTTGGGCTTGCTTTTGGAGTGACACCAATCTGATTCACCTCCATTTCAAGAGATTTCAAAGCGTCCACGACATCTGTCAGCGTTGTAGGATACCTTATAAAGTCATCTTTAATCTTCATGCACCGGATACTCCATTCTTTTGGTAGTGAATCTAGCAACCTTTTGATTTTAGCACGGTTGGTAACGGGAATTCCAGCTTTCTTCATCTTTGTCAGCAAATTCATGAACCTTGTAATATGATCAGACAAACTTTCACCACAAACACTTCTAAAGTTATCGTACTCCTTCTGAGTTTCATCCATGTTTTTTTTTTTTTGTTTTTATAAAGCTCGAAAAATATTTGTCTCAACTTAAAACCAGGGTTCAAGTTACTTCAAAAATTAAACCCGTATCAACTCCAAATGTTAGTAGTACTTGGTCCAAATGAACTTGAAATGCCTGGCCCGGTGAAATTCTACGAACACAAGTTAATTTTAAAAGGCCCAAAAATAAACTATGAAAACCCGGCCCAAAACTGATCAAAATTTGAGGTCCACAAATAAAACTTTTAAGATCTGGCTCAATAAAAAATAATCCCAAACTAATTAAAATTGCAAAAAGCTTTCTTCAAAAAGGAGTTTATGTTTAGAAAATATTTTCTCGATTTAATTTTACTGTTTACTATTTTCATTAATTATTATTTATTTATTTATTTATTTATTATTTTTGTTTTAAATGAACGGATGTGAGCCAGAGAATTAAGTAGAGCTTTGAATTTTCTTTTAATATTCAACTACAAGCAAAAGTTTTGAAAATTTTGGAATCCACTCCGGACGTCAGATCTTTTATCAAATAGAGTTTTGAATATGGTTGAAGACAAAACCACCAATACCCTAAAAAATCCAATACCAACTTAGCTGTCACCCTTTTTGTTTCTCTCTCTCACTTTAACTCATCTTCTCCAATTTACTCACTCTTGAAAGCACAAATCCTAGATATTCTAAAATAGCAGCCGTCACCCACTATATCTCTCTCTATTCGAAATCAAACAACAACAACGATCAGATCTCCCCCAATATGCTTCAAACACACACCCACTAAAATCAATATCACCGATTCTTCCACGAAACACAACACGACCCACTTCGAAATCAGAGGTTTTCTCTACGGCTGATGGATGGTACGGTGGTGAAGATGGAAACAGACGATAAAAGTGGCCTGTTGACGGTAGACACGGTGGTTTCGGGCGTGTGCGGTGGCGCGTGAGAGTAACGTCACCGCCGTTGATGGAATATGAGGCGTTGGTTGAGAGTACCGAGACGGTTACTGTAGCGAGTAGGAGGGTGGTGGTCCGATGTGTGGAACAAAAGGGTCTCTTGGTATTAAAGATGCGGTGGTGGTGGGCGGAAAATGAACGACGAAGGTGGTCGGTGAAGATGAAGACGGTGATGGATGAAGGAGGTTCGACTGCGGCAAGTTTACCACGTTTGCTTGAAAAATCAACTGAAGATAACTTTGCTTGGCGTGTAGTCAAGATGTGTAATGTGTTGGGGTTAACGGCGAAATTAGTGGATGTTGGTGATAACTTGTTTCTTGAATCTGTTTCTACTCTTTTCTTAAAAAAAAAGATCTGTTTCTACTCTTTCTATTTTTTTTTTTTTTTTTAATAGAAATGCCGGTCGGGTTAAAACCGCCGGAATAACGGCGCCGGAAAAAAATGCGACTTACCGGCGTATTTACCAAATACGCCGGAGGACTTGAACTCGCGTTCAAGATTTAAATTCGCCGGAATTCTTTTAGGTACGCCGGATCTTCAATAAAATCGCTATATTCAAAGAAAATCGCTGTATTCAACAATAAATACGCCCAGATCTTGTAAAAAAATACCCAGATCTGTTTGAGAACCCAAAAAAAACTTGCACAAAAACCTACTAATCAGAATCAAAATGTCAAAATGTTTTGTAGACCCACACAAACTGTTTCAAAACCCTTACTAATAAATCCTAAACATTAAATCAAAAGATTTTCAAATCAGATTTATAAAAAATAGAAAATTTTTAAAACCCAAAAACCTCAAAACTTCAAAAAGATACTCAAAAATCAGATTTTTAATGGTGAACTTGAAGATTATTAAATCCCAAATTCAAGTACCAAGCTCTGATACCAAATTGTAGGATCAAATCAAGCCAAAAATCTGATTTTTTGGATAAGAATCAAGATGAACACACAAAATATGAACTTGAAAACCCTTGAATAGATTTGCAAAAGATAAATACAATTAGCCCCCAAATCTTTTTAGCATGTGTGTTCCCCAAAACCCTAATCATCTCTATCTATTTATAGCCTTACCATTTTTGGCTAATTACAATTAAGTCCCTAGAGATTAAAACTTACTAAAAGTAGCAATAAACATCAAGACTAATAAAACAAGATAATAAATATATTTTGTTTAAATCAAAATATATTTAATTATCCAAAGCACTATAACTATCCAGTCTCGATCTTTCACACGTCATATCTTTCTTCGAACTTCTCGTGTCGACTTGCGTGTTGACTTTGTCTTGATGGCGTTGACTTTGTTGACTTGATTCGTTGATAACATTAGACTACACATTTTAGACCCAACAATATGGTGTCAACCAGTCCATTCCTATGACTATGTCGAATTCTCCAAGTTCCATAGGCATTAGGTCTATAGGGATAACATGGTTGTTTAAGCTTATTTTACAATTCTTAACTATGTCAACTATCTCTCTTTGACTTCCATCAGCCATTTCTACTGTAAAGGTATGATCTAGGGTTTGGGACGCCTGGTTCAAGTAAGGTCTAAAGGTAGTCGACACTAGACTTCTATTTGCATCGGTATCAAATAACACACGCGCATATACATCATTTACGAGATACGTACCCGTGACAACGTCTGTATTGGTCTTGGCTTCTTCCGTGGTGAGTACAAATGCCCGCCCTTTTGGCTGATTTGGTTGTGTCCTATCATTTCTTTTAAGTTCGGGACATTCAGATCTCATGTGGTTAGGGTCTCCACATTTGAAACACTTCTTCTTTTCCTTGCATTCTTGAAGAGCATGACCCGTCTTTTTACAATTTGGACAAGGAAAACGACATTCCCCCGTATGAAAGCATTTGCAAATTTGACATTGAGGAAATGTTTTAGGCCTTTTAAAGTTGTTATTCCGGGTGTCCCCCTTTCTTTCTTCCCGCTTTCTTTTTGGTGCGGGAGATTCAGCCTGCCGCAGAATCATCTCGGCAGCCATGACGGCGCCAGCCTCAACAGTTTCTGCAAAAGTCTTGGGGGATTTGGATTTGATAAACACCCTCATTTCAGAGGGAAGACCCCAAATAAACCTATTGATCAGTTGTTCCTCGGTCAATGCTAAATAAGAAACCAGTCGAGATATGTCGTTGAAACGAGAAACATATTCTCGATAGGTTTTATTTCCCATTTTTAACTGAAAGAATTCCACTTCCAGTTGCTCAGTCTCACTGGGAGGACAATACTTAGCAAGAAACTTTTGAATAAACTCCTCCCACTTCATCTCCTTAACCTTTTCTTTTCCCTCTGTTCGGACCACAATGTTCCACCAGTGAAGGGCTTCAGCTTCAAACATATGTACCGTGAACCGTACTTTGTTGCGGTCATCACACTCACATATGTCTAATACTGACTCCATTCTGTTGAGCCAGTCTTGAGCTTCTAGTGCTCCCTTTCTTCCGTCAAAGGACTGAGGTTTACAGGACATGAAGTGCTTATAAGTACATTCCTTTGATTTGGGATATTCACCTTTTCCTTCTAGTGGCATGGTTGCAATAGTGTTTTTCCTTTCGCCCATTCCTTCCCTTTGAACTGGCGTGGAGGCTGTTGAGCTTTCTTCATGTCGTTCTCCAGACTGGTTAACATTACCGGTTTGTGCATTCTTCATTACCTTAGCCACTTCCACAACTATATTGTGGATATCCTCAGTATTTAGACGCATGCTTGTACTAGACCGGGACCTGACACTATGAGAGGGAGTTCGAGTCCTATAAGAACTTTCCTCTCCCCTTCTGTTATTCTGATTATTTCTAGACCCTTGCTCATCTCTATGTTCAGACATTGTCTCTTTCCTATAGGAATATGAGTATAAAGAGTTACTAGTATGTATGATACATCATTATAATATAACAACTATATACATCACATATATATATATATATATATATATATATATATATATATATATATATATATATATATATAGCACATAGAATGGCACAACATAGTTTACTTCTTCTAGCGTCACTCAACTGACTATGCAAGTACTTTTCCTGAGTACATGTTATTTGGCCTAGTCTGAGTGTGCTATTTAATCTTTAGAGAACTAATTGTTAAAGCTTAGGCATTCTTTCAATACCTAATTCGCTAAAACCTCGGGCTCTGATACCAACTGAAACACCCACCCCGTAACCCGGGTGATTGTGCACAATTGATACACTTACAGCGGAAACAAACTAAACTTTCATTAAAACTTATAATATTCTGAGTAAAACACTTTATTTATTTACAAACTTTTGGCAACTAAGAACTCCTTGATCTTTTAAAACTCCACAACTGTCAAGTAGTTCCTATAGCTTTCCTCATGACTCACCTGAGATAAGTATACTCAAAACGACGTCAGATATATACTGGTGAGGTCATACTATACAATTTTTATAAAGACAGGCCACAGTTTACATTATATGCATACACAATATGGGCATGTGACCACATTATAGTCAGGTAGGGCCTCATTGAACCTTATAGGTCACATTTGACTTGTCACAAACCACCGTACAAGAGACATACTGGTCCTCCAGCTGTGTCCCCCTACGGCCGTCACATAGGTATGAGTATGTGTCGCTGGACCTTATAAGCACGAAGTGCCTGTGGGTACAACACCTTATTACCCTTCCCAGAGTGACACACCTCATTAAGCATAAAAGGATCCCATATACCCCTACTGACACATGCATACTGCAGCATTCTCGTTATTACCAGTTATGGACGAGTATACTATCACAGTTTAAAAGACAAGTATGATGACTCACCTGATTAGCAATTGCTTAACAGCCGCTAGTAATACTGGGTTATGTCTCAAGGTCCTGACACAATTACATAATCCTAGGTTAGGTAATGGTACACCTAACTAGTCATTATCATGGTTGGATATTGGTTAACACTGCCTTGTTTAAGCATGGGTGATCAGTCCATGCCTAACTAAGGCTAGGCTACCCAATACCCGCCCCTGACAATAACCCTAGTACCTAAAAATAATACTAACACTACTACTACTAATATATTATTACTAATAATAAAACTAATATTAACTACTAAAAATAAATAATAAATAACTAAACATAAACTTAAACGAGAGTATACCTCAAAACTATCTACGGCATGCTGATGTAGAGTTTTCCTACTCCTGCTCCTACTCGCGCTCCAAAAACGACTACTAACAACACCCAACGGGGTATCGTATACTCGGGATTCTCTATACTAGAGCATTCCCGTTAAAGAAACTGGTACCTAAACAAACTACTGAGACTCTTATTTAAAGCAAGCAAGCAGGCACCTCAAATCCTTTTCTGGTCGATGTGGGACGTGCCTACCTACCTGCTTGACCTGCTAGCTTGCTTGCTTATATATATTAATTCAGCTGCTTAACTCGTTTTTCTTGTATAACTTTTAAAATATGACGTTTTATAAAACGACGAATATGTCATTAGAACGAGCATATTTTTATCTACGTTTTAACCTAAGTTTCATTAAAAATGGAGTAAGGTAAATAAAATAATATATTTAATTATTAATATTAACGGTCTCCTATATTAGCCAAGGTTTGTCAAGATATTTCACCTTTCACACAATTATCTTACTCGTTTAACAATATATGAAATATAAATTACATATTTCACACGTTTATAACCAGCACATTAAGATTCAGGGTATTACAGCGCCCAACCAAAACGGCGAAAGTTTCGACAGCTGAACCAGAAAAGTGGGTTTTAAATCGCAAATACCCAGAGCAAACGGTGACGATAGGCCACGTGATCTCACCGAACATAAGAACGCACCTCAAAAAACTCTTATTTAGGAACATGGATATTTTTGCCTGGACCCCGACAGACATGACCGGCGTCCCACGCGATGTTACTGAGCATTGTCTGAACACTTATCTCTCCGTTGAACCAAAGTACAAATAAGGCGCAACTTAGGGGCGGATAAGACGAAAGCAATGAATGAGCAAGTGTGTGAGCTGTTGAAAGCTGGAATCTTAAGAGAGGTGCGCTATCAGAGTTGGGTCGCGAACCATGTCATGGTCGAGAAGTCAAATGGAGGATGGCGAATGTGCGTCGATTACACCGATCTCAACAAGGCATGCCCAAAAGACTGTTATTCATTGCCAGAAATCGACAAAAAGATAGACTCTCTCGCACCATACAGATGGAAATGTTTTCTGAACTGTTACAAAGGTTATCATCAAGTCCAGATGAAGTTGGAGGATGAAGACAAGACAACTTTTCAAACCGACCTCGGAATCTTTTGTTACACAAAGATGTCTGATGTGGAAAAAGTAGTTCAACTAATTAAACTAAAATTACCCTAAATTAAGACTCAAGTAATAAAAATCTAGACTCTTTAACCTGACTAAACTACTCACCGGCAAGTGTACCGGTCGACTCTAGCACAGAAAAGTAAGTCCGGATGTCGAACCCACAAGGACTCTATGAATTACGTTAACGACTCAATTTAGACTAGACACTGACACGACTAAACGAATATTGTGTTTGGGGGGGATTTACTAAAATCCTAAAATTATGATTAAATTGAAATTAACTAAAACACGAACGAAAACTAGGGTTTTGTTTCAGATGAGATTAAGGGCTACCTAGACTTGAATCCAGTTTAACTACGAATGGACTTCTAACGGTTTTATTGTTGTATGGAGCCGGGATCGTTAAATACTAAACCTTAAGGTATTTCAATGCTAAGACTTCCCGACCCTTCCCAGGAAGAAACCTAGGAAACCCTACAAGGCTGTTATGATTACCGACTGTTAGATTTCCTCTCAGTCCTCTAACGACTCTAAAAGTGCCCTAATATGACTATCTACCTCTCAGCGCGATAATCTAAGGCAATTCTAGGTTCTGACTTGGTTTACTAGACACAACTGCAATTAGGGAACTAACTTCGACTTCTCTCAAAATCTAAATTAGCTATATACTGCACCGCGACCTAATAACTAACCCGAGCCTCTCAGCGACAAGTTAAGCAGAATATTTACTTCTAATTGTATTTTAATTACTGTTCCTAAGGCTATCGGCCGATTTACCCAAAGATCACCCGAACCCGCAAGGATGCAAATAATCAACACAGATCTATTATGTGATAAAGACCGTCACTAAAATCTATGTGAAACAGCAAACAATCCACAATCAAAAGTAAATACGCACACGCACCAAATCAGAAAATCTAGAACACTTTACTTTCAAAGTCAATCCATAATCAAACAATAAAAACCGTTAAAAGATCCAAACATAAATTAAACCTTCATCAAATCTAGGTAGTATCTAAGTTTAGCCAAGAAACATGTTGTTCAAATCAAACAAAACAAGTTCAAAACAAGAATTCATCATAAAGTATTGAAAACGCGAAAATAAGGAACACCGGGAGATAAAACCCGAAAGATCTTCACTCTCACGATCCAAGCTTCAACCGGATGATTCCCGTTAGCCAAAATACTCCGAAAAGCTCAAAATCTCCTCTGAAATTCGTCCTAGGGTTTCTTGATTCGCAACTAGGGTTTTCCGTTAAGTTTCTTGGTAATATTAAGTCAAACCCTAATCCAGAAGTCAAAATCAGTCAATTAGGGACCCTCGCGTGGCGCGAGGGTGGCTAGGCGTCACGCGGCGCCTCTAAACTCAATTTCTTGATTTTTTAATTCTTTTCCGAATTCCAGCTTCTCCGACGCGCGTACGAATCCCGTTTTTCTTCCGAACTGCTCGTTTTTACTCGTTTTTCAACACTTTAAGCTACGGGACCTGAAATCAAAGCTTAACGTCAGCAGTATCATAGTTCTAACCTAAAACAGACTCAAAACGACTGAAAACTGACCAAAATATACACTATAAACATATGTACTTTTCAGTACATCAAACATCCCCACACTTACTCTTTTTTCGTCCTCGAAAAAGAATTATGCAACGGAATCAGAAACGAACAATTACTCGGGTAAAAAATATAGGTATAATTAATTAAAACCAAAGCTTGCGTTAGCTGCGATTGCGAATATACTTTATCCACTCTAAACCCGAATCCAATCCTAAACCCTTATCATGTGAATTTAATTTAAGTGCGGTCAATCCACCTAGGGTCTCACACTAGAATCAACAGTCCACCTACTCCCAACTCAAGCTTATAGGACTAAAAGAACGATCATTTGACCAATTCCTAACCGTTTTATACCAAGATAAAGAGAGTTTGAAATCAAATCTATATTTTTTTTTATTTTTTTTTCTTTTTTTTTTCAAGTTCATTTTCGTGAGACTAGACGATGCTTTCCCTAACTTAGCGGTATTCCGACTGTAGAGTCGCTATCCCCAATCACAGATTACATAGGTTTCGGTACTTTTATTCGGCAAGTCGATTTCACACATCCCAGAGGCATTCCGGCTGTAGAGTCGCTATCCCCAACCACAGATTACATAGGCCTGTGTTACTTTCATTTAGTTTCTAGCTCACTTTTATTTATTTTTTTTTCTTTTTTCAGCGAGATATGATAAAAAACTCTAACTATCTTAGCTTATAACGGCATCCCTTATACTATTTTTGCCAGTTTTAGTTTCCCATATTTCCCAGGCGAGAACCCACTAGCAGACCGACAATTAAGGTATGTTAACTCAAAGGGACTTAGAACCAAAACCCGGGCCTATCCACATATCCCAAACTAGACGCAAACTCGGTTTATTTAGATCTCATATTATAATTATTTGAACCCGAGCAAAAATTCATTTTTTCTATCATTTTCCGTTTTAATTGCAAACTTCTTTTTTTTTCGAAAGACATTTTCTGATTTTTCAATTTTTTTATTTTTTTTTATAAAAATAAAGACTCAATATTTACATGTATCCCATCCCCACATTTAGAGATTTGCATTGTCCCTAATGCAAGAACGAAAATACGACTCAACAACTACCTAAAAAAATAAAAACAAAATAACGAACTAACGAACTAGACTCGACGACGAAATAAAAATACAACAACAACAAAAAGAAGGAAAACGACTTAACTCAATATGTGAGACTGTCAAAGTGCCAGTCGTTTCCACATAGCCCTCCAATACCGAACGTGCTCAGCAAACAGTACCAAACTCCCTCACACACGAACGGAAAGCGGCTCCAAATCATCAACCTAAAACCAACATAGCATACCAAACCAACTACTACAAACGTTCAACGTACCAACATCCCAAGTTCAAACAGAAAATAAAAATATGTCTGCTAGTACAACCATATCGAATCTACCAAAACAGCATAAACAAAAATAAAGATATCAAAGGATATATGCTGCTTCAGTCCATCTGCTCCATCACTCCTCATCATCCCCAGAATCCTCCTCCATCTGCTGAGTACCTGAACCGCCGGCCTGCTGCCAACCGAACTGACCACTGTAGGCATACCCACTCTGACCTCCCCACTGGTCATACCCCGGGTACTGACCATACACATACGGGGCCTGCTGGTCGCCTCCATAAACCGGTGGAGGTAATAGTCCGGCAAAAGGTTGTGGTACCGGTGCATTAAGTGCCATACCTGACATCATATATCGGAGCATATCATCCTGCCTGTGGTGGCTCTGCATCACCCACTGCTGGTCCACCCGCATCCTACTGTCCATCTGATCCAACCTCTCCTGGGTGTAGTCAAAAGCAGCCTCGGGAGTGAACGGGTTGGGTCTCGGCGGTCTAACCGGCCGTGGTGGAGGGACCGCACGCCTCTCTCGAGGTACCGGCTGTCTCTGTGGGGGAGCTCCAACCTCATGGTTCCACTCTGGTGGATCAGATTGGGTAAGAATACCCGCCAACTGAAGGTCCAAAACACCCCAACGAACTGTAGGCATACCCACATTCATCTCAGTAAGTTTATACTTTGTGAGGGCCCGAATGTTCCTTGCCAACCTAGTGATGTAAGGGCCCATATCCAAAGCAGCCCTTTTACCTCCCCGACGAGGCCTATTGAATGACCACGCGAAGAAGCTAGCCAAATTCCAGTTCCGCTTCTCCACCATACACATCAAGGCGAAGATATCTAGCCAATTTGCCTTGTTCTCCCCCGACTTTCTCGCCACCACAGTCGTCGCTAACATCTTTAAAATATACCTGTAAATCGGGTCACGAACCGATGAGATAAGGTTCGTGTGCGCGAACGACTGTGTCGAGATCGAACCCCAAAATTCACCCAACTCTGTCGGGCCCAAACTCTTCGGCCTATTATAGTTAAACACACCCCGAAGCCCATTCACGAACTCTTCCGTCGCGACCTCTTCCGACGAATACAAACCCAGTGCCACCCCAAATTGGGGTATAGTCATCTCGCACAAATTCCTCCCCAACGAAAATGATACCGCATTAGCTTCAGAAAATGCACCCTTCTTGTGACGGAAGGTACAATGGAACTCTATAGTAAGCTCGGTATATTGCGTCTCTTCACACGCATCCATAACCATCCGCAACCTTGGTCCTAGCAACTCATTGACCCGTTCACTCGCCCCCATACTCTCCAACCATTCCCAATCTATGATCCGATGTTCCAAAGTTTGGGTTACCACATACTTTTTCATCTTAACCCTTTCTTCAGTATCTTCATCAAAGTCTAACATCGGATGATCACTCAACTTGTCAATCTTGGCGTACACTCTCCTATCGTTCCCACGATACTTGATTCTTCTCTTCCTTGGGTTGGACGAGGATCCTGCACCTGACATGATCTGCAAAACAAGACATATTTGACAAGAAAACAATGCAGATTATTAGTACCACGAGCTATTTTTGGTCTTTTTAATTTTTTTAATTTTTTTGTGTTTTTATAATTTTTTTTTAAAAGAAAAAGAAAAACAATAAAGAACTAGCCGTATAGCATTTCGTTCGCGGCTAATTTCGAAAAAAAAATGGGTTACCGTTTACAAAGGCGTAAGTTACACATCCTTTCGCCCGAATGGAGATTGAGTACGGGCAAAAAATTGTGAACTTGTACATGCATATAAGTAAACCCGACACTAGACTCAAACTACTATCCTAAAAACACTTCTAGACTCACGACTCGAACGAACTACGACTCAATGTACACTATCTCCTCCCGGCACTTTAATTGTCCTCAATTAAGCATAAGTGCCAAAATATCCCTACACTTGAGGCGAAAACACGTGAGAGTTGGACATTTTAAACCTTAACATAACATTTGAAGCAACAAAATCTGTTAAGGAAACTAAATTCGTTTGCAAAAATCAGTTCAAAAACTTATTTTTTTTAGCAAAAATCCATAGTTACACCCAAACAAACCCGCAAAGCTTAAACTTCATGGGACCTTTCCCATCCTCTAGTGGGAATAGGTACATCCTCGTGGCCATTGACTACGTTTCGAAGTGGGTCGAAGCTCAAGCTTTGCCCACCAATGATGCCCGAGTGGTGGTGAGATTCCTTAAGAAGTTGTTCACGCGTTTCGGAGTCCCTAAAGCTATCATAAGTGACCGTGGCACGCATTTTTGCAATTCCGCCATGGAAAAGGCACTTGCACGCTACGGTGTCACTCATCGTCTTTCTACCGCGTACCACCCGCAAACTAGTGGCCAAGTAGAGAATGCTAACCGAGGGGTGAAGAGAATCTTAGAGAAAACGGTAGGAAAAAGTAGAAAGGATTGGTCGGAAAAGCTCGACGACGCTTTGTGGGCATTCCGTACCGCCTATAAGACACCGTTAGGCACAACACCCTTTATGATCGTGTATGGCAAAGCTTGCCATCTTCCGGTTGAATTAGAGCATAGGGCGTTGTGGGCATTAAAAACCGTAAACCTTGACCTTACCGAAGCCGCAAGGAGGAGATTCTTCCAGATTCATGAGTTGGAAGCATTGAGGGATGCCGCTTATGAAAGATCATGGAGTATCAAGGAGAAAACTAAGGCATTGCATGATAGGCGGTTGAGAGGTTTGAAAGATTTTAAGGTAGGTGATAAAGTACTTTTGTTCAACTCACGGTTGAAATTGATAGCAGGAAAATTGAAATCGAGGTGGAGTGGCCCGTATGTGGTGAAAGAAGTGTTTCCATACGGCACGGTTGAGCTATACGATGAGGTCGACAAAGGTGTGTGGAAGGTAAACGGCCATAGACTGAAACATTACTTGGGAGGTCCTATTGATACTACTGAAGAGGAAGAAATTCCTCTAGAGGACCCACCTACCTTTGCCGAACAGTGAGCGCGAAAAGCTTCGCGTGTAGAGTATGAAAAACACAAACCGAAAAACTACACAAAACCCACCTACCTGCAAAATTCTCAACGACACAAAACACAAACCGAAAAACTACAAAAAAACTATGAAAAACACGAAAAATTAAGAAATTTACAAACGGTACATACTCTACACGCGAAGCTTTTCGCGCTCACTGTTCGGCAAAGGTAGGTGGGTCCTCTAGAGGAATTTCTTCCTCTTCAGTAGTATCAATAGGACCTCCCAAGTAATGTTTCAGTCTATGGCCGTTTACCTTCCACACACCTTTGTCGACCTCATCGTATAGCTCAACCGTGCCGTATGGAAACACTTCTTTCACCACATACGGGCCACTCCACCTCGATTTCAATTTTCCTGCTATCAATTTCAACCGTGAGTTGAAAAAAAGTACTTTATCACCTACCTTAAAATCTTTCAAACCTCTCAACCGCCTATCATGCAATGCCTTAGTTTTCTCCTTGATACTCCATGATCTTTCATAAGCGGCATCCCTCAATGCTTCCAACTCATGAATCTGGAAGAATCTCCTCCTTGCGGCTTCGGTAAGGTCAAGGTTTACGGTTTTTAATGCCCACAACGCCCTATGCTCTAATTCAACCGGAAGATGGCAAGCTTTGCCATACACGATCATAAAGGGTGTTGTGCCTAACGGTGTCTTATAGGCGGTACGGAATGCCCACAAAGCGTCGTCGAGCTTTTCCGACCAATCCTTTCTACTTTTTCCTACCGTTTTCTCTAAGATTCTCTTCACCCCTCGGTTAGCATTCTCTACTTGGCCACTAGTTTGCGGGTGGTACGCGGTAGAAAGACGATGAGTGACACCGTAGCGTGCAAGTGCCTTTTCCATGGCGGAATTGCAAAAATGCGTGCCACGGTCACTTATGATAGCTTTAGGGACTCCGAAACGCGTGAACAACTTCTTAAGGAATCTCACCACCACTCGGGCATCATTGGTGGGCAAAGCTTGAGCTTCGACCCACTTCGAAACGTAGTCAATGGCCACGAGGATGTACCTATTCCCACTAGAGGATGGGAAAGGTCCCATGAAGTCAATGCCCCAAACGTCAAAGATTTTCAAGACTTGGATGGGATTTTGAGGCATTTCATCCTTGGATGAGATGTTGCCGGTCCGTTGGCAACGGTCACAAGTCCTAACAAACTCTACGACATCCTTAACTACCGTTGGCCAATAAAACCCACTATCAAAAACCTTTTGTGCCGTCACATTCGCTCCGTGATAGCCCCCCGTTAAACCCTCGTGCACATGTCTAAGGATGTCTAAACCATCCTCCTTTGAAACGCATATCCTAAGCACTCTATCTCCACCTATCCTAAAGAGGTAAGGGTCGTCCCAAATATACTTCCTAGCCTCCCTAAGAAGCTTTTTCTTTTGTTGGTAGGACATACCCCTCACAAGATCTCCGGTTGCCAAATAGTTTGCCAAATCCGAAAACCATGGCAAACCCTCTACCTCGGCACTAACAAAATCTATGGTTTCGTGGGGAAAGGTATCTCCTATGGAATCCTCACGAACCTCCTCTCTCTTTGGATCCTCTAATTGTAACACCCCAACCCGGAAGGGCTGACGTGTCACAATAACGGTAACATAAACAAAAGTCATAATTCCATTTATTTATTTGATAAGGATACAACCACACGACCATTAAAATTAAGATGAATGCATTCATCTTAATTTTAATGGTCGTGTGGTTGTATCCTTATCAAATAAATAAATGGAATTATGACTTTTGTTTATGTTACCGTTATTGTGACACGTCAGCCCTTCCGGGTTGGGGTGTTACAGCAATGGTATCAGAGTACAAATGGTCTTATTCACATAACTTATAAAACTTATTTTTCATAACAAAACGGAACATATATTGGACCATGCGATAATGAGTATAACAACATAATACTATCGCATGACATGAAAGCTAAATCAAATGATAGGAATCGAACGGACTGTCAAATGAATCGATAATCAAAGACGTGAGGAGTTTTTAACAGATATAGTAATTTAGTGGTTTTATAACAATTTGAATATGAAGCAATAAAGAGTGGGGTAAGGATCCGTACCTTAATAACTCCAAAGTGAAGTTACCTTGCGCTAATATTTTAGATTTATATGGGCAGAGTTTAGACTACTGATTAATCTTTTAACCTAATTTCACAATAATGTACACAAAACAGGGTTAGTGATCAATACAGCAGTTACGATAATTTACGAGATCAAATTCTCCCAATGAATGACCAAGTGCAATACTTCAACTCATTTATCGTATTAACGACAAACGACAAAGTATAATACTTCAACTCATTTATCGAATTATACAAACGACAAAGTATAATGCTTCAACTCATTTATCGAATTATCGACAAACGACAAAGCATAACCCAATGTGGGCGGCACATAGACATTCTTTGGACATATTGATCCCGGAAATGAATCGTAATAGCGATCGAGTAATTACCCTGATTGCGGCAACACTTCGTGATTCGTGTGTGTTTAATTGGATTGTAACTACTCTAATTCGACGTAGGTTCAGAGAATTTCTGTCGCTTTGACACCAGAAATCAAGTGCCAAAGTCGACTATTTATAGCCAGAAATTTGACATGCTTACCTACCTGCTTGACATGCCTACCTACCTGCTTGACATGCCTACCTTCTTGCTTGATTGACATGCCTACCTACTTGCTTGATTGACATGCCTACCTACTTGTTTGATTGACATGCTTGGGTGTCTTAATTAGGGTTTTCTAGTGGTTAATTTATAAATTACTATTATTCTTTTTATTTCTAGAATAATGATTTTAAATTTATGGGCATTACAACTATTACCCCCTTAAAAGAAATTTCGTCCTCGAAATTTTTTTCAAATAAGAATATAACCTATTGCATAAGTAACAGAAACGAAACTTTTATAGCAGAGTTACTAACTTATATAACCAGAATCTCCTAATCATACATGTGTATCTGAAATTCGTAACTAAAGTCATAACTATACTTGTCAATTACCTTATACATGTGCCCTAATGGTCCTTTTATAACGTATCTTAATAAAATATCTTACCGTACGAAAAGTCAATAGAGACTTACGGATACTTAGAGTGACTATTAGTACTGATATTTCCTACGTGGCGGACGATGAGGAGGCATCTATAAGAATAGACATAGGAGTTAAACCAAATAAGAGATCAAGTTGAATCCTATCATAGATATCTACCCATTCCTCACAGGTCTTAATTACTATCTTCAAGTTTTCTACAGGAAAGAGCCTTTGCTCTGATACCATAGCTGTAACACCCCAACCCGGAAGGGCTGACGTGTCACAATAACGGTAACATAAACAAAAGTCATAATTCCATTTATTTATTTGATAAGGATACAACCACACGACCATTAAAATTAAGATGAATGCATTCATCTTAATTTTAATGGTCGTGTGGTTGTATCCTTATCAAATAAATAAATGGAATTATGACTTTTGTTTATGTTACCGTTATTGTGACACGTCAGCCCTTCCGGGTTGGGGTGTTACAGCTATGGTATCAGAGTACAAATGGTCTTATTCACATAACTTATAAAACTTATTTTTCATAACAAAACGGAACATATATTGGACCATGCGATAATGAGTATAACAACATAATACTATCGCATGACATGAAAGCTAAATCAAATGATAGGAATCGAACGGACTGTCAAATGAATCGATAATCAAAGACGTGAGGAGTTTTTAACAGATATAGTAATTTAGTGGTTTTATAACAATTTGAATATGAAGCAATAAAGAGTGGGGTAAGGATCCGTACCTTAATAACTCCAAAGTGAAGTTACCTTGCGCTAATATTTTAGATTTATATGGGCAGAGTTTAGACTACTGATTAATCTTTTAACCTAATTTCACAATAATGTACACAAAACAGGGTTAGTGATCAATACAGCAGTTACGATAATTTACGAGATCAAATTCTCCCAATGAATGACCAAGTGCAATACTTCAACTCATTTATCGTATTAACGACAAACGACAAAGTATAATACTTCAACTCATTTATCGAATTATACAAACGACAAAGTATAATGCTTCAACTCATTTATCGAATTATCGACAAACGACAAAGCATAACCCAATGTGGGCGGCACATAGACATTCTTTGGACATATTGATCCCGGAAATGAATCGTAATAGCGATCGAGTAATTACCCTGATTGCGGCAACACTTCGTGATTCGTGTGTGTTTAATTGGATTGTAACTACTCTAATTCGACGTAGGTTCAGAGAATTTCCGTCGCTTTGACACCAGAAATCAAGTGCCAAAGTCGACTATTTATAGCCAGAAATTTGACATGCTTACCTACCTGCTTGACATGCCTACCTACCTGCTTGACATGCCTACCTTCTTGCTTGATTGACATGCCTACCTACTTGCTTGATTGACATGCCTACCTACTTGTTTGATTGACATGCTTGGGTGTCTTAATTAGGGTTTTCTAGTGGTTAATTTATAAATTACTATTATTCTTTTTATTTCTAGAATAATGATTTTAAATTTATGGGCATTACAACTATTACCCCCTTAAAAGAAATTTCGTCCTCGAAATTTTTTTCAAATAAGAATATAACCTATTGCATAAGTAACAGAAACGAAACTTTTATAGCAGAGTTACTAACTTATATAACCAGAATCTCCTAATCATACATGTGTATCTGAAATTCGTAACTAAAGTCATAACTATACTTGTCAATTACCTTATACATGTGCCCTAATGGTCCTTTTATAACGTATCTTAATAAAATATCTTACCGTACGAAAAGTCAATAGAGACTTACGGATACTTAGAGTGACTATTAGTACTGATATTTCCTACGTGGCGGACGATGAGGAGGCATCTATAAGAATAGACATAGGAGTTAAACCAAATAAGAGATCAAGTTGAATCCTATCATAGATATCTACCCATTCCTCACAGGTCTTAATTACTATCTTCAAGTTTTCTACAGGAAAGAGCCTTTGCTCTGATACCATAGCTGTAACACCCCAACCCGGAAGGGCTGACGTGTCACAATAACGGTAACATAAACAAAAGTCATAATTCCATTTATTTATTTGATAAGGATACAACCACACGACCATTAAAATTAAGATGAATGCATTCATCTTAATTTTAATGGTCGTGTGGTTGTATCCTTATCAAATAAATAAATGGAATTATGACTTTTGTTTATGTTACCGTTATTGTGACACGTCAGCCCTTCCGGGTTGGGGTGTTACAGCTATGGTATCAGAGTACAAATGGTCTTATTCACATAACTTATAAAACTTATTTTTCATAACAAAACGGAACATATATTGGACCATGCGATAATGAGTATAACAACATAATACTATCGCATGACATGAAAGCTAAATCAAATGATAGGAATCGAACGGACTGTCAAATGAATCGATAATCAAAGACGTGAGGAGTTTTTAACAGATATAGTAATTTAGTGGTTTTATAACAATTTGAATATGAAGCAATAAAGAGTGGGGTAAGGATCCGTACCTTAATAACTCCAAAGTGAAGTTACCTTGCGCTAATATTTTAGATTTATATGGGCAGAGTTTAGACTACTGATTAATCTTTTAACCTAATTTCACAATAATGTACACAAAACAGGGTTAGTGATCAATACAGCAGTTACGATAATTTACGAGATCAAATTCTCCCAATGAATGACCAAGTGCAATACTTCAACTCATTTATCGTATTAACGACAAACGACAAAGTATAATACTTCAACTCATTTATCGAATTATACAAACGACAAAGTATAATGCTTCAACTCATTTATCGAATTATCGACAAACGACAAAGCATAACCCAATGTGGGCGGCACATAGACATTCTTTGGACATATTGATCCCGGAAATGAATCGTAATAGCGATCGAGTAATTACCCTGATTGCGGCAACACTTCGTGATTCGTGTGTGTTTAATTGGATTGTAACTACTCTAATTCGACGTAGGTTCAGAGAATTTCCGTCGCTTTGACACCAGAAATCAAGTGCCAAAGTCGACTATTTATAGCCAGAAATTTGACATGCTTACCTACCTGCTTGACATGCCTACCTACCTGCTTGACATGCCTACCTTCTTGCTTGATTGACATGCCTACCTACTTGCTTGATTGACATGCCTACCTACTTGTTTGATTGACATGCTTGGGTGTCTTAATTAGGGTTTTCTAGTGGTTAATTTATAAATTACTATTATTCTTTTTATTTCTAGAATAATGATTTTAAATTTATGGGCATTACAACTATTACCCCCTTAAAAGAAATTTCGTCCTCGAAATTTTTTTCAAATAAGAATATAACCTATTGCATAAGTAACAGAAACGAAACTTTTATAGCAGAGTTACTAACTTATATAACCAGAATCTCCTAATCATACATGTGTATCTGAAATTCGTAACTAAAGTCATAACTATACTTGTCAATTACCTTATACATGTGCCCTAATGGTCCTTTTATAACGTATCTTAATAAAATATCTTACCGTACGAAAAGTCAATAGAGACTTACGGATACTTAGAGTGACTATTAGTACTGATATTTCCTACGTGGCGGACGATGAGGAGGCATCTATAAGAATAGACATAGGAGTTAAACCAAATAAGAGATCAAGTTGAATCCTATCATAGATATCTACCCATTCCTCACAGGTCTTAATTACTATCTTCAAGTTTTCTACAGGAAAGAGCCTTTGCTCTGATACCATAGCTGTAACACCCCAACCCGGAAGGGCTGACGTGTCACAATAACGGTAACATAAACAAAAGTCATAATTCCATTTATTTATTTGATAAGGATACAACCACACGACCATTAAAATTAAGATGAATGCATTCATCTTAATTTTAATGGTCGTGTGGTTGTATCCTTATCAAATAAATAAATGGAATTATGACTTTTGTTTATGTTACCGTTATTGTGACACGTCAGCCCTTCCGGGTTGGGGTGTTACAGCTATGGTATCAGAGTACAAATGGTCTTATTCACATAACTTATAAAACTTATTTTTCATAACAAAACGGAGCATATATTGGACCATGCGATAATGAGTATAACAACATAATACTATCGCATGACATGAAAGCTAAATCAAATGATAGGAATCGAACGGACTGTCAAATGAATCGATAATCAAAGACGTGAGGAGTTTTTAACAGATATAGTAATTTAGTGGTTTTATAACAATTTGAATATGAAGCAATAAAGAGTGGGGTAAGGATCCGTACCTTAATAACTCCAAAGTGAAGTTACCTTGCGCTAATATTTTAGATTTATATGGGCAGAGTTTAGACTACTGATTAATCTTTTAACCTAATTTCACAATAATGTACACAAAACAGGGTTAGTGATCAATACAGCAGTTACGATAATTTACGAGATCAAATTCTCCCAATGAATGACCAAGTGCAATACTTCAACTCATTTATCGTATTAACGACAAACGACAAAGTATAATACTTCAACTCATTTATCGAATTATCGACAAACGACAAAGTATAATGCTTCAACTCATTTATCGAATTATCGACAAACGACAAAGCATAACCCAATGTGGGCGGCACATAGACATTCTTTGGACATATTGATCCCGGAAATGAATCGTAATAGCGATCGAGTAATTACCCTGATTGCGGCAGCACTTCGTGATTCGTGTGTGTTTAATTGGATTGTAACTACTCTAATTCGACGTAGGTTCAGAGAATTTCCGTCGCTTTGACACCAGAAATCAAGTGCCAAAGTCGACTATTTATAGCCAGAAATTTGACATGCTTACCTACCTGCTTGACATGCCTACCTACCTGCTTGACATGCATACCTTCTTGCTTGATTGACATGCCTACCTACTTGCTTGATTGACATGCCTACCTACTTGTTTGATTGACATGCTTGGGTGTCTTAATTAGGGTTTTCTAGTGGTTAATTTATAAATTACTATTATTCTTTTTATTTCTAGAATAATGATTTTAAATTTATGGGCATTACACTAATCGTGACAAGTGGTCGGCGGCCACGTTTTCTGCTCCCTTTTTATCCTTAATTTCTATATCGAACTCGGAGAGCAAAAGAGTCCATCTAATAAGACGCGGCTTTGCGTCTTTCTTTTGAAACAGAAATCGCAAAGCGGAATGGTCGGTGAACACGGTGGTTTTAGAAAGCACGAGATATGAGCGAAACTTGTCAAACGCAAACACTACGGCTAAGAGTTCCTTTTCCGTCGTGGTATAGTTCTCTTGAGCATCGTTTAGAGTTTTGCTCGCGTAGTAGATCGGATGAAAGTGTTTATCGACTCTTTGACCTAGGACCGCACCTACGGCATAATCGCTTGCGTCACACATGAGCTCGAAAGGTAAGCTCCAATTGGGCGAAACAAGTATCGGGGCACTAACAAGTTTTTCTTTCAAGAAGTCGAACGCCTTGATGCACTCCTCGTCGAAGACAAAAGGTACATCCTTCTCTAAAAGCCTAGTCATCGGGCGTGTGATTTTGGAAAAATCCTTTATAAAACGCCTATAAAAGCCCGCATGACCCAAAAAGCTCCTAACGGACTTAACACTAGTAGGTGGAGGCAATCTACTTATTGTATCTATATTGGCCCTATCCACCTCTATGCCTTCTCTCGACACCTTGTGTCCTAACACTATCCCCTCCGTCACCATAAAGTGACACTTCTCCCAATTCAACATAAGATTTGTCTCTATGCACCTCTTAAGCATCCTATCAAGATTAGAAAGACATTGGTCGAAAGTGGTGCCATAAACCGAGAAGTCATCCATGAAAACCTCCATGGAAGTCTCAAGCATGTCTTGGAATATGGCTACCATGCACCTTTGGAAAGTTGCCGGAGCGTTGCATAACCCGAAAGGCATGCGGCGATACGCATAAGTGCCGTACGGGCATGTGAATGTCGTTTTATCTTGATCCTCCGGGGCGATGGGGATCTGAAAATAACCCGAAAATCCATCGAGAAAACAATAGAATTGTTGACCCGCTAGACGCTCCAACATTTGGTCAATGAATGGTAAGGGGAAGTGGTCTTTCCGGGTGGCGTCGTTTAACTTTCGATAATCTATGCATACACGCCAACCGGTAACGGTACGGGAAGGGATTAACTCGTTCTTTTCATTCATGATCACCGTCATCCCACCCTTTTTTGGGACGACTTGGGTCGGGCTAACCCATGGTGAATCGGAAATGGGGTAAATTACCCCGGCATCTAACAGCTTAAGAACCTCTTTCTTAACAACCTCTTGCATGTTCGGATTAAGGCGCCTTTGAGGTTGCACCACCGGCTTATAGTCATCTTCCATGAGTATTCGGTGGGTACAATAGGCGGGGCTTATGCCCTTGATATCCGAAAGGCGCCATGCAATAGCTTCCCTATTCACTCTCAACACCTCTAATAACCTACCCTTCTCTCCCTCCTCTAACTTAGACGAAATAATGACGGGATTCTCGGAACCCTCACCTAAGAAAGCATACTCTAAGTGGGATGGGAGGACCTTGAGTTCTAAAGGGGCGGGTTTCTCTATAGGAGTACTTTCACTCTCACTCTTAATTTCACTCAATTCTAGCACTTCGGGGACCCACTCGTCCTCGTCTACCTCTTTACTCTCACTAACAATCTCCTCTACCTTCTCAACTACCTCCTCTATCCTACTCTCGACTAGGTCGGTTCCACTAATGTAGTCAAAGCAATGGTCAACACAAGATAAGAAAGACTCTATGAAATAGACCGAATGACAAGGACTACTAAGATCGTCGGAACCACTAGGGTGTTCCATGGAGCGTGCTATCTCGAAAGTCACCCTCTCCTCGCCAACTTGAAGTGTGATTTTCCCGTCGAAGACATCGATGATGGCCTTGGCGGTACACAAGAATGGGCGTCCTAGAATGATGGGAACCTTTTCGTCGGCTTCCATATCAAGAACGACAAAGTCTACGGGGAAGACGAACTTATCCACTTTGACTAGAAGGTTTTCAATAATGCCTCGTGGATACTTAACGGACCTATCGGCTAGCGACAAAGACATGCGTGTAGGTGACAACTCTCCTAGACCTAACCTCTCATACAAAGAATATGGCATTAGGTTTATACTCGCTCCTAGGTCGGCTAGGGCCCTACACTCGGTATCACTCCCAAACAAGCACGGGGTGGTAAAAAGGCCCGGATCCGTCAATTTTTCCGGAACCTTGTTCAACACTACGGCGGAACATCCTCCACTAAGGGGGATGTTAGAAACCTCTCCTAACCTATCCTTGTGTTTTAGAAGGTCTTTTAGGAATTTTGCATATTTCGGCATTGATTGAAGAGCTTCTATAAAAGGAAGGTTGATCCTGAGCTGCTTAAAGATCTCTAAAAATTTCCCGTACTCTTTGGAATAAGTTTGATTTTTAAGGCGGGAAGGAAACGGAGCACGGGAAGTATCAACATTGGGTGAAGGAACAACCTGAACGGGTTTCTTTCCTACACTCTTCTCACTCGAAGGCCCCCCGGTGTGTGCGGTACTTTCTGGGATTAACCTAGGTTGCACTTTACCGGGCGCCTCCATTTCAATCTCCTCATCTACGGGGTCCTCATCTTCTATCTCAACACTCTCGTGTCTCACTACCTCTCCTAAGGTCCTACCACTACGGGTCGAAATTGTCTTCAAAGAGCCAGATGGGTTGGGCCTTGTGTTGCCCGAAAATTGACCGGGAGGTCGTTCTTGCAACTGGCGTGCAATATCCCCAACTTGTCTTTGAAGGTCTAAGAAGCTTGAATGATTATTCTTTAGGAGCGTAGCATGGTCCTCTAATGTACGTTGGGTAGCCTGATCCTTAACCAATAATTGGGAAAGAAGGTCCTCTATCCTAGACAAACTACCACCTGACCCCTCACTCTTAGGTTGAACCTCTTGGTTTGACCCATCACCTCTAAACTGCCCCCCTGAACCTGAACTAGCAAATTGACCTGTTTGACCCGACCCCCCACTAGAATAAAAACCTGGCCCCCTACTTTGGTATTGACCTGACGGAAAACCAGGGGGGTTACCTGAGGAGCGATAATTATTAGCACGCCAATTAGAGTTACTATTGTTGAACGGGTTAGTTGGACCCCTATTTTGACCTGCTAAATACTCGACCTGCTCTAGGGTGATGGTTGGGCAATCTATGGTGTCATGTCCCCCTCTACAAACCTCGCATCTATCTACCTTCTTCTTAATTTCTAGCAACTCTTTGGTGATATAGTCAAGCTGAGATATTACCTTTGAGTCTGAAACGACTTGATTTACTCCTCGAGAAGATGAGGAGGTAATCACAGGATTGGAATTCCTGCCGGTAGCACTATGATCTATATCAGCATGAGCGAAGCTCTCAAAGAGGTCATTGCAGTCAGCCACAGTTTTCTTTCCCATTAGGTGGCCTCCTGCGGATGTGTCGAATCGGGCCTTGCACTCAGGGGTAAGACCATTATAAAATTTTTCTACTAAGGCCCAATCCGACAGTCCATGTTGGGAACAACGCGAGAGCAATGTTTGAAACCTCTCCCATGCTAAGTGATAAGGTTCGTCAGGCTCCATTCTGAAGGAATGGATCTGATCTCGAAGGCGGGAGGCCTTCGCAGGTGGGAAATACTTAGCAAGGAAGGCATCTCTAAGTCCAGCCCAAGTGGTGTAAGTACCTGCCGGCTGCGAATCAAGCCAGGTGGCTGCGCGGCCAGCAAGCGAAAAGGGGAAGACTTGGAGATAGCGGGCATCAAGATTCACACCTTCGATTCCGAAGGTGCTACACAGACGGGTGAGACGGTTGATATGTGCTGGCGCGTCTTCATCATCACGACCGTGAAACTGACAAGAGTTGTTAATGGCAGTCATGATGTATGAAGGAATTTGCCAAGACTTATCATTGGTGATTTCAGGGAGGGTGATGGGTGAGTTTGCGGTAAAACCCGCGGTGGAACGCTGGTGGACAGTTTGGTTTTCGGCCATTTGGTGAACTGGTGGTGGACTAGGGTGACGGGAGGGTGGTGGGGAATTGTGGGGTGATGACTTAGGGGTAAAGTCGAAGTTCGGTGGTTTAGATGGAAGTGTAGAGTCAGAAAGGGCTGAAGATGAAGTTGGGGGTTTTAGAACCTGAGGGATTGGTGTGGAGACGGAAGACTTGTCAATTGGTGGCTTCACTGGTCCCTGCGAACGCATGTGGGGCATGAACTGCAAAACCAAGAATAAAACAAGTAAGTCAACTCCAATAAAAGACTCAAAGAAATACGAAAAAGACACAAAAAGTACTTGGACTCCTACGACTCACAAACACACAAAAAGCACGTAACGATATCAGTTGAAATCCAAACAAAGCAGTTAACGCAATTGCCAAGAATCCCCGGCAACGGCGCCAAAAACTTGATGTGGAAAAAGTAGTTCAACTAATTAAACTAAAATTACCCTAAATTAAGACTCAAGTAATAAAAATCTAGACTCTTTAACCTGACTAAACTACTCACCGGCAAGTGTACCGGTCGACTCTAGCACAGAAAAGTAAGTCCGGATGTCGAACCCACAAGGACTCTATGAATTACGTTAACGACTCAATTTAGACTAGACACTGACACGACTAAACGAATATTGTGTTTGGGGTGATTTACTAAAATCCTAAAATTATGATTAAATTGAAATTAACTAAAACACGAACGAAAACTAGGGTTTTGTTTCAGATGAGATTAAGGGCTACCTAGACTTGAATCCAGTTTAACTACGAATGGACTTCTAACGGTTTTATTGTTGTATGGAGCCGGGATCGTTAAATACTAAACCTTAAGGTATTTCAATGCTAAGACTTCCCGGCCCTTCTCAGGAAGAAACCTAGGAAACCCTACAAGGCTGTTATGATTACCGACTGTTAGATTTCCTCTCAGTCCTCTAACGACTCTAAAAGTGCCCTAATATGACTATCTACCTCTCAGCGCGATAATCTAAGGCAATTCTAGGTTCTGACTTGGTTTACTAGACACAACTGCAATTAGGGAACTAACTTCGACTTCTCTCAAAATCTAAATTAGCTATATACTGCACCGCGACCTAATAACTAACCCGAGCCTCTCAGCGACAAGTTAAGCAGAATATTTACTTCTAATTGTATTTTAATTACTGTTCCTAAGGCTATCGACCGATTTACCCAAAGATCACCCGAACCCGCAAGGATGCAAATAATCAACACAGATCTATTATGTGATAAAGACCGTCACTAAAATCTATGTGAAACAGCAAACAATCCACAATCAAAAGTAAATACGCACACGCACCAAATCAGAAAATCTAGAACACTTTACTTTCAAAGTCAATCCATAATCAAACAATAAAAACCGTTAAAAGATCCAAACATAAATTAAACCTTCATCAAATCTAGGTAGTATCTAAGTTTAGCCAAGAAACATGTTGTTCAAATCAAACAAAACAAGTTCAAAACAAGAATTCATCATAAAGTATTGAAAACGCGAAAATAAGGAACACCGGGAGATAAAACCCGAAAGATCTTCACTCTCACGATCCAAGCTTCAACCGGATGATTCCCGTTAGCCAAAATACTCCGAAAAGCTCAAAATCTCCTCTGAAATTCGTCCTAGGGTTTCTTGATTCGCAACTAGGGTTTTCCGTTAAGTTTCTTGGTAATATTAAGTCAAACCCTAATCCAGAAGTCAAAATCAGTTAATTAGGGACCCTCGCGTGGCGCGAGGGTGGCTAGGCGTCACGCGGCGCCTCTAAACTCAATTTCTTGATTTTTTAATTCTTTTCCGAATTCCAGCTTCTCCGACGCGCGTACGAATCCCGTTTTTCTTCCGAACTGCTCGTTTTTACTCGTTTTTCAACACTTTAAGCTACGGGACCTGAAATCAAAGCTTAACGTCAGCAGTATCATAGTTCTAACCTAAAACAGAATCAAAACGACTGAAAACTGACCAAAATATACACTATAAACATATGTACTTTTCAGTACATCAATGTCGTTCGGTCTCAAAAAGGCTGGCGCAACATACCAGCGCCTGATGGATAAAATCTTTGCCGAAGATATTGGGAAACACATCGAGGTTTACATTGATGATCTCGTAATCAAAAGTCCCGAGGAAGACCAGATGTTGAAGGATATAGAGAAGACTTTTCACTCCTTGCGAAGCGTGAATATGAAATTAAATCCATCCAGATGTTCCTTTGGTATGGAAGAGGGAAAATTCTTGGGCTTCGCGGTCACAAATGGCGGCTTTAAAGTTAATCTAGAGAAAGTGCAAGCCACCGAGCGGATACCGTCACCCCGAACAATCAAAGAGATGCAACGATTGGCCGACCGCCTAGCCGCGCTTAATCGGTTTCTATCAAACCACGCCGCAAAATCATATCCTTTTATCAGCACCCTACGCAACTATGTTAAGAAGCAAGAATTCAAATGGACGCCAGAAGCAGAAACCGCATTCCAGCATTTGAAAGAATGTTTGATAAAGCTCCCTACTCTGACCGCGCCGTTTGAAGAAGAGCCACTCATCCTGTATTTGTCCTCTTCGGACAAGGCAGTGGGGTCGGTATTATTGGTGGAGAGAAATGGAGTCCAGACTCTAATTTATTACCTCAGTAGAGTGCTTACTGATCCAGAAACGAGATATTCCACAATGGAAAAGTTGGTACTTGCGCTGCTACATGCCTCCAGAAGGCTGCGCAGATATTTTACAGGGCATGTGGTCATGGTACTCACCAACTTTCACATCTGCACCATATTACAAAAGCCAGAAACGTTAGGTCGCCTAGTGAAGTGGGCAATCGAGCTAGGGGGCCACAACATTCTCTACAGGCCGCGCCCAGCGATCAAAGGTCAAGTCCTAGCGGACTTCATCACCGAAGTCTCAGAGGACAAAATCAAAGATTGTGAGATTGTCGAGACTCCCAGAGAAGACAAGTCCGATGGGTTATGGTTGCTATACACTGATGGTGCCTCAAACGAGGATGGCGCATGTAACAACCCGCACCTTCGTGCGTTGTTACTACTCGATACACTCGTTACGCCTAGCACCGGAGATTCGGATCATAATGTAATCATACCAATTTTATCGCTAAATCGAAGTATAATCGAATAATTACGCATATTCTATCGCTATTACAAACCTATTTTGCATAACACTCACGATGATGTCGAATATGGGCCTAAACTACCCTTCTCGATGAGCGTGAGGTGTCAAAATGTGAGTAATCAACGCTAACGAGGGTTATCGGGTGAGTACTATGACTCTAACCGTCATGACGATGATGGCAATATGAGTAAGTGGTGCCCCGATAATCATTGTGGCACATCACATCGAAGAACGCACTCGAAGGCACGCGTAACTCGATCACCGCACTGAGAATTGGATACATAAATACGTATATACGGCCCTTTTGTGATTAATAATAATAAATAATTTAATAATTATATAAATATATGAAAATATGGCTCAAACCGTCGAAATCGCACCAAAAACGGGATCAAAAGGCTTCCGAACGGATCAATTCGATCAGGCTAGTCCAATTGGTCAGACCGGCCCGATCGGATGGGCCAGTCCGATCGAATGGGCCAGCCGATCGACTGGGCCAGCCGATCGACTGGGCCAGCCGATCGACTGGGCCAACCGATCGACTGGGCCAGCCGATCGACTGGGCCAACCGATCGACTGGGCCAGCCGATCGACTGGGCCAACCGATCGACTGGGCCAGCCGATCCAGTCACTGTTTTGCCTTCCTTTCCTCCTCCTTGCCTATAAATACCCCTCCATTCACTCCCAAACACTTGTGTTGCTGCTCCTAACCGACCAAGACGCTCCAGCCCTCAAATCTCTCGATTTCTTCCGATTCTTGTAAGTTTTCAACCCGAATCTTGTACTTTCTTGATCCAAATGCAATCCTTCATCTTTCTATCTTTCAAATCCCAATTTTCAACCGTGAAATCAACGGATTTGGGCTGTTCTAAGGTGATGTCACCACAAAGTTCTTCAAAGGTGATGTCATCCCATGAAGAACAACTCAGATTCGGATGATTTACATACGATTTTTCATGAATCTCAACCAAATCAATGTTTTTCTAGTCAAAGGGCCACGGATTTGGGATGTTCGGATAGATTTCATCACAAAGTTCTTATGAACTTCAAGTGTTGACCTCATATCATCAAGAACAACTCAGATCCAGGGCATTTCCTAAGTAAAATCAAGGTTTTTACATCAGATCTATACATAAAATGATCGATTTCGGGTTAAACACGGAAAAACCGACAAAAACGACCAAATCTGACGAACGGGGTGATTCCCGGCCGATGAAACAGGTCGGAATTGACGGGATTTCAGTTGCTTAACACCTCATCGTAACGTCTCGACCCAAAACGCCGAAAAACGCTCGAAAAATCATCGAAAACAGCCGAACAGGATGGCCAATCGAGTGGCCCAATCGATCGAACAGACCAGTCGATCGAGTGGCCCAATCGATCGAACAGACCAGTCGATCGAGTGGCCCAATCGATCGAACAGACCAGTCGATCGAGTGGCCCATTCGATCGAACAGGCCAATCGATCGAGTGGCCCATTCGATCGAACGGCCCATTCGATCGATCAAGCCGTCCGATCGATCAGGCCCATCCGTCCGATCGATCAGGCCCATCCGTCCGACCGACCAGGCCCACTCGATCGAGTGGCCTGTTCGACTGGGCCAGCCCAATTTCACTATTTTGTCCGATTTTAACCCAATTTCGCCCGATTTCACGCAAATCGATACCGTTTAACGCATAGTAATCTATCACTCACATAAATTGTCTGAAATCAGGACATTCTCCGGCACCGATTCCGCAAACCTAACCGAATACGCGCTGTGAGTATACTTGACCCCTTTTATCGAATTTTGGGTGTAACATACGTTCCATAAAAACCAAACTTATCAAACGAATGATTTAATTGGACTATTTATCACTTGCGAATAACTGTTTGCATAGATATACGTGATGCTAGTACATGTATGCTAGGACTTATACTCGTGACGTCCCACCAAGACTAGTATAGTACTATTTCGCCCGACGGGGTCTAGTTATGCCATCAAGAGTCGAGCATCGAGGACTGAGCTGGTAGTATCAGTTTTGTGAGTATATATGTTGTGTATTACGTTTATGCATGTGGAAATTCGCAGCACTTTCAATCTATCACACTATCACATATCAAACCTGTATACTCGCCAATGCTTTTGTATTGACAAAGTTTTAACGTATGTTGCAGGTTTAGCCGAAGTTTACATCAAATCAAGCTAGGAAGTCTAGAAACTCATCTAAATTATAGGTTGTCGGATTTGAATTGTTCGAGAGAACAAGAAATCTGTGATAACTTATGTGATTGTAATGTTTGTTAGTATGGGATGACAAATGTAATAAATATTATCGCAATATAGTTGTTATGGATTCTCTTGAGCAATCTGATTCGCCTAGTGCCGCGCCCCGATGATTCCGCCATCGGTTGGGGTGTGACAGATTGGTATCAGAGCCATAACTATAGGGAATTAGGCAAAGTTTGAGACTCGACCTAGTCCGGGTCGATGCCTTATGAAAGTGACCTAGTCTATAGTCTAAGTACCAACAGGCCGACTCTTACGAACTCGTTAGGGTTTGTTTGGGCCAACTTGCTACTCTCGATCGAATTTGTTGAAAAGTTACAACTATTGTGTGAACACCGCATACTACAGCTTCACACAAAGAGCCTTTCCTAAGGCTAGAAGGTTACTTAGCCTTTCCTAAGGCTGACACAATACACATGTTTTCAAAACTACTCGCATAACAAAACCGAGTGATCTAGTCGAGACCAGGTGTGAAAACCAATAACTCTCGATAGGATCACTCACTCAGCGTATTTTTCTAGCACGAGAACTCTTCGTTGAGCTAGGAGTGACATCCACATCTCGACAAAAGGTCTCCATTTCGAAATTCTGGTGGAACTCTCGGATTTATTCGATGAGCACAACCACAAATGGGAACGAAGTTGTTAAGCCAGGGGTGAAACCCATACCTTAATCAACTGTTCCACTCCATAAAATGGTTTACAAAAGCTCTCACCAAGGTCACGACCATAACAACGACTCAGGCTACGCGAAGACTAGAGAGACGAATGTCAGGAGCTGCATCCCAGTGGAAGCATGAGTCCCCTAGGTCAACGCGTATGCCCGAACTTGTTGGGTATAGTCGGGTTACTTGGGTAGTCAACGCCTAAACACCCAAGGCATTCTATCTAAACTATTACGTATATGGTATCAATTACGTCTATGAGTTTTCAAATTTAAGCTTTACGATTTATCGATTTCTCGACTTATCGGATTTACGATCCTAGATTTACCAAGCGCACAACTTGCACAGCCATCGCAATCTAAAACAAAGACCGAATGATCGCAACGAAACAAACGCCTAAGTACTCGAATTCGCTTACGCTATTCCCCTTACCGCGTCCTCGCGAATTCTGAATCAATATCTATGTGTAACCTACAGCTATACCTATACGTACTATATACAAAACGAATCAATTATGTGAGAGTTTAGGAACCTAGAATTTTCCTATGTGGCTCCTATGTGTTTAATTAAATTCTATACCGAGTTTTGATCGAATCAAATCGCATCAAAAGCTCAAAAATCATTATGATCGAATCTCATTCCGAATCCTTCTGTCTAGATGCCTTCCAACAACTCGATCTCGAGACGAGTAGCTAGGAGAAGAGCCCAACGACGCGCCGATAAGAGGATTGCCTCAATTGTGACCAAGGAAGTGGTCAAGCTCATTCCTCAAATTGTCGCGCAAGTGCACTCTCAAAGCCACTCTCGAGCCCCGGAAGACGTCAAGACGGAATCTGCATTCCTCTACAAACACTTCAAAGCCTGTGATCCAATGCCTTTCACTGGTGAAGGAGATGTTTCTCAATTACTCCAGTGGTTCGATGCCATCGAGGTTACCCTTCGTCAGAGTGGGTGCCCCGAGGACCTTCAAACTACTTGCGCCACCGGAGTATTCCAATCCCGAGCGCTCGATTGGTGGACCGCCGAACGCAACAAACGTGGGATCTCCGCAGCTTACGCCCTCTCATGGGGTGAGCTGAAGGAACTCATGAAGGAAGAATATTGTCCCCCTCACGAAGTCCGGAAGCTAGAGAACGAATTTTGGGAAATCAAGCAAACCGAAGGTGACAATGCGAGCTATACAGCAAGGTTCAAACAGCTTAGCATAATCTGCCCAAGTCAAGTCGACACTCCAAAGAAAGCTATCGCGAAGTATATTCGTGGCTTACCAGAGTGTGTGGGTGATTTTGTCGAAGCTGCAAAACCTACTACCATCGAAGAAGCCTACCGTCTAGCCGCAGAGCTCAACAGCAAACGAGTCGTGGACGGATTCTTCTCCAAGAAGCCTGTCAAACGAGCTCATCAAGCAATCATCATCAACTCGTCCGACGATTCCTCTGGAGAATCGGTCGATGGATCATCTGACAGCTCCTCGGAGGATTCTTCTAAGAATTACTCCGACAATGCCTCCGCTAAATCGTCAGGCGAATCCGAAGACGACGTTGCATCAACTCAGGAAGCCCAACCTAGCCGCAAACGAAAGACCGCGAGCCCAGACTCCTCAACAACTGGACTGCCACAACCCGAACCTCTCCGATCAGTCCCAGTTCAGTCAAAACGTGCTTACAATGGATCTCATCCCCTGTGTTTCACATGCACGTATCATCACCCGCTAGAAGCAAGATGCCGCTATTGCGCAAATTGCAACTGGTATGGGCATTATACGTCGCAGTGCCGTACAGGACCGTAACCTGGAAGGAAGTCATCAGCAACCGCCGTCTCCGCAAGTTTCCACAACGACGTTATTTTGATCCTAATGTTGTTGTAATAATACGATTTATCGCTATCATTTCTGGAACTTATTTCATATATCATCGTGTGTGGATTCTATTTCTCTTACAATCGAGCACTATCTAGACGCTAGCACTATGTACTATATTATGTGTTTTATCCCTATAACACTCTTAGAACGAGGTACGGTATACGTGCAAGGGACAACTAATCACGGGTGCACACGGGATTATCTTGGTCAGTGCACGGAGATCGTAGTGAAGTTCTAATGGTGCCATAACGTTTAAAAGAACGGTCAAGGCCGTGTCAACAAAGTGTGACACCAAAGCACGGGGCATAAGTAGTAGGGGTGACGCGGGGGTACGCTTTACCATACTACCGAAACTTCGTGAAGAAAGTGCCATGTGGAGTTGGACGTTATTAGACCTATTATACTATTATGGTTAATTTGACACTCTACCATCAATCACAAGGCGTAACAAAACTAAACCGCATCACTGCGAGGCTTCTCGTAAGTCCGCGTACACAAATTGCCACATCGATGAACTTAGGTAAGTTCACCCCGAAGAGCAATTGGAGCAACGCGAGACTGGTCGTAAAGTCTAGAACGCAACTTAATCGCAGTTTTGCCGGATCAATCTCGCAATCAAATCATTCGATAAGTGGCTCGAAATCGCAATCGCATCATGTGTTTGTCTAGAAATCTCTAACGCTAGTTGTTGTCAATTGTGTGAACTTCTATCAGCTGGTGTGGATCGTCTATTGTGGATTCGCTAGACGAGTATCGAGAATCACTCGCCGCCTTCCACTCTTAACGCGCCTCGCACCTAATCCACCAACTCGATACTCTTAGCATGGTTCGCTATTACTTATCAATGCACGCATTCTACGTGTCATGTTAGCGCACAAGACCTCGCTTCACGAGACGAAACTAACAAGGTTGAAACATGGTGATGTTTTGACCATATTAGTTGACTTTGTGGAAAAAAAGGCCGTGTGGGCTAGCCTTAGTACTATTCGTGGTGTAATCAGTTCAATCAATCGTCTATCACTCGCAACGCAACAATCGTCGTTTATCAATCTGTTGAAATCTATTGTCTATCGATGTTCGAATGTTACTTGGAAGTCATCGCAGGTGGTGTAATGTTAGGGGGCATGACATTGCTTCACAAGATAAAACTAATATGGAAACATGGTGTTTGTCATATTAGCAAGTCTTGTGGAAACGTGCCATGCGAACTTCGTGTGGAATCAAATCGAAATCTCATTTACCCGAATCAAAATCGTGTCATTCGTTGCCCAACCAAGCATACCATATCAGCGTTGTGCGACCGGACTACTCGCACCCGCTGCCTACGCTTGGTTTGCATCCAACTTATTTCTATTCAAAACTCGGTCTAGCACCTCATCGCTAGGATCAAGGGAATCGAAATTCTATCTGTGTCTTATCAGCACGCATGACACTGCCTCATGAAACAGAGTTAATATGGGTAAAGCATGGTGGATACGCCGCTGGTACTTCCTATATATAAGTGTTTTAACCATATTAACGAACTTTTGTGGGAAGGTGCCACGTGGGGCCCGATGTAAGTTATTTTTCCATAGTATTAAGGAAAACCTATTTTTATAAAATTTTTACTAAAACCGTTGGACAAATGAAATTCCTTACAACATGGAGAAAACATTGAATCAGTTTGGCTCCGTGCCCAATGAAAATTTCATAAGTCCAATTCTTTTCTTAAAAACCTTTGCAATGACCGACAGGAATCTTCCCGAGAACGAGGGTTCGGCAGTCGAGTTCCGCTCGAACCCACATTGTAGGAAAGTTTTCTTAAAACTTATTTTGCCACCTGATTCTTTTAAAATGTAAAACTCAAAACCTGTTATCAAATAACAAAACCCTCCACATAGCGCTGGTGTGGACATCAAACCGGTCGACACCGCGCCATGAGGAGATTTTTCTTAATTAACTTCGGAAATTAATCGAGTATTGGTAAGTTTAAAACGCTATAAAATTGCTTTTTTTATATGTGTGTTATCACTTCTAAGTAACCGAATCTTATATTTCCCTCTGTCTTCGCTTGTTGAATCGTAACCAATCGCTCGTTGTCTAGACGCTATTAATCCCTTCCATCAATCGCATCAACTCTTACGACCCTACTATTGGATTAATTTCGGGACGAAATTTCCTAAAGGAGGGGATACTGTAACAACCCGCACCTTCGTGCGTTGTTACTACTCGATACACTCGTTACGCCTAGCACCGGAGATTCGGATCATAATGTAATCATACCAATTTTATCGCTAAATCGAAGTATAATCGAATAATTACGCATATTCTATCGCTATTACAAACCTATTTTGCATAACACTCACGATGATGTCGAATATGGGCCTAAACTACCCTTCTCGATGAGCGTGAGGTGTCAAAATGTGAGTAATCAACGCTAACGAGGGTTATCGGGTGAGTACTATGACTCTAACCGTCATGACGATGATGGCAATATGAGTAAGTGGTGCCCCGATAATCATTGTGGCACATCACATCGAAGAACGCACTCGAAGGCACGCGTAACTCGATCACCGCACTGAGAATTGGATACATAAATACGTATATACGGCCCTTTTGTGATTAATAATAATAAATAATTTAATAATTATATAAATATATGAAAATATGGCTCAAACCGTCGAAATCGCACCAAAAACGGGATCAAAAGGCTTCCGAACGGATCAATTCGATCAGGCTAGTCCAATTGGTCAGACCGGCCCGATCGGATGGGCCAGTCCGATCGAATGGGCCAGCCGATCGACTGGGCCAGCCGATCGACTGGGCCAGCCGATCGACTGGGCCAACCGATCGACTGGGCCAGCCGATCGACTGGGCCAACCGATCGACTGGGCCAGCCGATCGACTGGGCCAACCGATCGACTGGGCCAGCCGATCGACTGGGCCAACCGATCGACTGGGCCAGCCGATCGACTGGGCCAGCCGATCCAGTCACTGTTTTGCCTTCCTTTCCTCCTCCTTGCCTATAAATACCCCTCCATTCACTCCCAAACACTTGTGTTGCTGCTCCTAACCGACCAAGACGCTCCAGCCCTCAAATCTCTCGATTTCTTCCGATTCTTGTAAGTTTTCAACCCGAATCTTGTACTTTCTTGATCCAAATGCAATCCTTCATCTTTCTATCTTTCAAATCCCAATTTTCAACCGTGAAATCAACGGATTTGGGCTGTTCTAAGGTGATGTCACCACAAAGTTCTTCAAAGGTGATGTCATCCCATGAAGAACAACTCAGATTCGGATGATTTACATACGATTTTTCATGAATCTCAACCAAATCAATGTTTTTCTAGTCAAAGGGCCACGGATTTGGGATGTTCGGATAGATTTCATCACAAAGTTCTTATGAACTTCAAGTGTTGACCTCATATCATCAAGAACAACTCAGATCCAGGGCATTTCCTAAGTAAAATCAAGGTTTTTACATCAGATCTATACATAAAATGATCGATTTCGGGTTAAACACGGAAAAACCGACAAAAACGACCAAATCTGACGAACGGGGTGATTCCCGGCCGATGAAACAGGTCGGAATTGACGGGATTTCAGTTGCTTAACACCTCATCGTAACGTCTCGACCCAAAACGCCGAAAAACGCTCGAAAAATCATCGAAAACAGCCGAACAGGATGGCCAATCGAGTGGCCCAATCGATCGAACAGACCAGTCGATCGAGTGGCCCAATCGATCGAACAGACCAGTCGATCGAGTGGCCCAATCGATCGAACAGACCAGTCGATCGAGTGGCCCATTCGATCGAACAGGCCAATCGATCGAGTGGCCCATTCGATCGAACGGCCCATTCGATCGATCAAGCCGTCCGATCGATCAGGCCCATCCGTCCGATCGATCAGGCCCATCCGTCCGACCGACCAGGCCCACTCGATCGAGTGGCCTGTTCGACTGGGCCAGCCCAATTTCACTATTTTGTCCGATTTTAACCCAATTTCGCCCGATTTCACGCAAATCGATACCGTTTAACGCATAGTAATCTATCACTCACATAAATTGTCTGAAATCAGGACATTCTCCGGCACCGATTCCGCAAACCTAACCGAATACGCGCTGTGAGTATACTTGACCCCTTTTATCGAATTTTGGGTGTAACATACGTTCCATAAAAACCAAACTTATCAAACGAATGATTTAATTGGACTATTTATCACTTGCGAATAACTGTTTGCATAGATATACGTGATGCTAGTACATGTATGCTAGGACTTATACTCGTGACGTCCCACCAAGACTAGTATAGTACTATTTCGCCCGACGGGGTCTAGTTATGCCATCAAGAGTCGAGCATCGAGGACTGAGCTGGTAGTATCAGTTTTGTGAGTATATATGTTGTGTATTACGTTTATGCATGTGGAAATTCGCAGCACTTTCAATCTATCACACTATCACATATCAAACCTGTA
Source organism: Helianthus annuus (assembly GCF_002127325.2). Taxonomy (NCBI): domain Eukaryota; kingdom Viridiplantae; phylum Streptophyta; class Magnoliopsida; order Asterales; family Asteraceae; genus Helianthus; species Helianthus annuus. Next base: position 85,710,781 of record NC_035440.2, read on the forward strand.
TACTCGCCAATGCTTTTGTATTGACAAAGTTTTAACGTATGTTGCAGGTTTAGCCGAAGTTTACATCAAATCAAGCTAGGAAGTCTAGAAACTCATCTAAATTATAGGTTGTCGGATTTGAATTGTTCGAGAGAACAAGAAATCTGTGATAACTTATGTGATTGTAATGTTTGTTAGTATGGGATGACAAATGTAATAAATATTATCGCAATATAGTTGTTATGGATTCTCTTGAGCAATCTGATTCGCCTAGTGCCGCGCCCCGATGATTCCGCCATCGGTTGGGGTGTGACAGCGCAGGAGCTGGATTGCGCCTGGTTAGCCCTGAGAAACATGAATTTACATACGCCATCAAGTTGGATTTTAAGAATACCAACAACGAGGCGGAATATGAAGCATTTTTGGCAGGCCTGCGCCTCGCCATCAAAATGGGAGCACAAAACGTCCAAGCGCATGTCGACTCACTCTTGATTGCTAGTCAAATCAAAGGAATTTATGATGTAAAGGGCGAAGTTATGGCCTTGTATTTAGACCAAGCAAAAGAGTTGCTTCAAAAATTCAAGTCATACAAGGTAGTGCGCATCAATCGCTCAGAGAACAAACCAGCGGACGCCTTGAGCAAGCTCGCTTCAACTTCTTTCCAACATCTCGCCAAAGATGTACGAATCGAAGTACTAAAAAACCCGTCGGTTTTGATGCGTCAAGTAAACGTGATTGAGATAGGGCAGCCATCTTGGATGACCCCTATAATCCAATTTTTGCAAGAGGGAATACTCCCTGACAACAAAGCAGAGGCAAGAAAGGTACAGAACAAGGCCTTGCATTATGAGATGAATGGCAGTATCTTGTACCGAAGATCCTTCTTGGGGCCACTTCTGCGTTGTGTGGACCCCCAAGATGCAAACTACTTAATCAGGGAGATTCACGAAGGAATCTGTGGCATCCATGCAGGCCCACGCATGGTTGTCGCGAAAATAATGAACGCTGGTTACTATTGGCCAGGGATGCACGTTGATGCTTTAAAGGAATTGCGCAAATGCGACTCCTGCCAAAGGCACGCCCCGAAAACCCTGCCCCCGAAAAATGATCTCATTCCCGTGTCCACTGCATGGCCTTTCCAGCAGTGGGGAATTGATATGGTGGGACCTTTCCCTGAAGCTCCGAGAGCTGTGAAGTTCATAATTGTAGCCGTCGATTATTTCATCAAGTGGGTGGAGGCCAAAGCACTCGCTTCAACAACTACAATCATGGTGCGCAAGTTCATGTGGGAACATATCATTTGCATGTTTGGTCTCCCACTCAAAATTGTAATTGATAACGGCACCAATTTTGCTTCTGAAGACCTTCAAAAGTGGATGAAAGAAATGAATATCGAACACACTTTCTCATCTGTTGCGCATCCTCAGGGCAACGGACAAGTCGAAAGTGTTAACAAGAGTATCGTCGAAGGGATAAAAACCCAACTGGGCACAAAGAGAAGAGGCTGGGTAGATGAGCTCCCGAGCATCCTGTGGGCTCATCGAACCATGCCGAAAACGAGCACTGGCGAAACCCCTTTCAGCCTAGTCTATGGCTCAGAGGCGGTTATCCCAGCCGAAATTGGCCTGCCCTCGCCGCGCTTGACAGCAGCCAACACAATTGATAACGAGGCAGAGCATCGTCTTGACTTGGATTTACTCGAAGAAAGGCGCGAAATTGCGCGAATTAAAGAAGCCAAGTACAAGATACAGCTGGAAAGGTATTACAATGCAAGAGTGCGCATTTGTACCTTCACTCCACGAGAATATGTCTTCAGAGACAATGAAGCTTCAAACGCTGAACGCCCAGGAAAGCTAGCACCCAAATGGGAAGGCCCATACTTAATACACGAGGTGCTAGGGAAAGGGGCATACAAGCTGCGCACTCTGGATGGATACATCATCCCGGGCACGTGGAACGCGCAACAATTGCACAAGTGCTATATGTAACTACTTTCGGCCTTGCGCCTTTACTCACTCATGTTGGCCACGCGCCTTTTTTAATTTCCTATGTTGGCTAAACGCCCTTTATGTTACTTGCATGCGATGTATATTGGGCTAAGCGCCTGTTTCTTAATCAATGAAAGCATATACCTTATGTTTTCTTTTATTATGATGACTTCTACGTTACAAATGCAAGTTAAACTTTTGATTAGCACGAAAACAATTCAGCAAATTACGAGCTCTTGAGTTATGCCTCCAAGGTCCTCCGCGAACATAGCGCGAGACCGGGCAGTTACACTCGCACAAGAGCCACGCTTACATTTATTCGCGCTAACTTAACCAAAGTTTCTAACAACAGTGCAATAATTGTAACGGGAAAAAAAGAAAGCAAACATAAACATCATATTCAACAAGCGCAACCGCGCAACAGTTACATGGAAACAAACCATCATCGATTCAATCCAAAATAAGCGCGACCGCGCAACGGGTTACATTTAACATCTAAAAATAAAATTACAAGGCACAAAGCCTGTCAATGCTACCTACTCATAACCATCACCGCCATCATCATCGTCGTCATGCTTATCACCATCGCCATCGCCATCACCATCACTATCATTTCCAGCTGGCTCTTCATCAGACAATTCCACGGTCACTAGAGGGTCAAGAATCTGCTTCAACCGTTGGCACCAGTCGTCATGCTCCAGTGCCTTTGTGACCAGGTCCATCACAGGCAGTGATAGATGGTCATAAACCTTTTCAGCGCGGGCTAACTCAGCATCCGCCTGATTGGTCACTGAGCAATGACTAGTATCAAACTCTTGTCCTATTGCTTCTTTAACATGCTGCGCACACTCTAGATAACCTCCACGGTGACCTACCACGCATGAGGCATCTATGAGAGCAGCAACAGCTCCATCCAGTTCTCCAGCATTGAGGATAGAGTTGGCCATCTACAACAAAGGTAATGAATAAGAAATAGGCCTTAACAAATAAAAGCCTAAGTTAAGAAGAGAACCATACCAGAACTACTCCCCTACCACGCATCCATTCAGCCTCGGCAACCAATGTGTCAACGATGCCTTGAGCCTCGGAGTAATTATTATGTGCTATGTTGAGGGCGGATGTTCTCATGTCTCACGCCTCCTCAACCTTTTGTTTGGCCTCCTCAGCAGAAGCAGCTTTTCCCTTCTCAGCTTCAAGGTCGATCTCCAAGGACTCACTTTTGTCAACCTGTTCTTGCAGGCGACGCTTTAACTCTGCAATCTCGACGTCCTTGGCCGCCAGGTCTTTATCCTTACTGGATACTTGCGCCTTAAGCTCAGCCTACAAAAGGTAAGACTTAGATAATTTGACAAACAAAAAGCATAAGAACGAAGAAGATCAACGTTGTTCGAACCTCAACATGCTCCTTAGCAGTTTGCTCATCTTCGACCTTCCTTGTCAGCTCTACAACCTTACCCTCGAGCTCGGTAATCTTGGCGCGCGCTGCATACATACGCTGGTTATCTTTCTCACAAATTTTCTTCCATTCAGACTTCTCCTTCGCTAGAAGATCTTCAGCAGCACGAAGCTTGCCCTTAAGGCCCTCGCGGCCCCACTCTTCTGATTTCCTATCAGATTCAAACCAGTCACGGCATGCTCCAAACTCCATAAAAGTATCCTTCTGCTTTAGACCCCAGGGAGCTTGGTGGGGAGCGTTACCACGCGTTTCCTCAGTATAAGTCTTTTAGTAAAGATCACCCACAATATCTTTAGGGCCGATTGGAGATTGTGGTACAAACCCTCCAGCGCCACCAGAACTCGCGCCACCTGCAGTAGCAGTCTTTTCCTTGTGAATAGCAGAACCTGATCCCCCAGTAGTAGAAGTTACTTGAGCAGTCTGAACGGGGGCATCAGCCTGCGCAGGTTTAGTCGACTTCTCAACCTCAGGACCTTTCCTTTTCTCATGAATGAGCTGGTTAAGCCCCGTGATATGGACGACCTCCGGACCCTGCGCTTTTTCATGTGCAGTTGGAGCAGCGGCCCCGGTCTCCTTTGCATCAGCAGTAGGCTTCTCAGCAACCTTCTTTTTCTCCCCTTCCTTCTCCTTCTCCTCCTCCTTCTCAACAGGCTTGTCAACAGGTTCCCTAGCAGCTTTCTTCTCCTTCTCAGATTCTACCCCAGAAGTCTTTAAAGGTTTGATGGTAACCTTGGGCCTCTTCTGCGCCGGCTCCTGAGGATCCTTAATAACAACACCCTTCTTTCCAGGGGTCTTCTTTTTGGCCTCTGCAACAAACCAAATGTTAAAAAGAAGTAACAACAAAATAAAACAAGGTAGTCAAGAAACTAACCGGGTGAGAATTTATAAAAAGAGCGCATATTGCTCTGTTTTCCGATCAGAGGAATTCCACCAGCCTTCTGCGCAACAGAAGCACCAACCGTGGTCTCCCTGCTCCTTTTCCTGCTGACCAACTTTGCAGCAGGCTCCTTCTCTTCTTCTTCTTCCTCTTTCTCATCTAGCGCGATAGAGGACAGAGTGGCTCCAACATTTGGGTTTCGAAAACCCGCACTCCCTGAACTCTTTGAACCAGCAGCTCCTGTTTTCTTCACGCCTACATGCGACAAACCTTCAAGTGAATCACTGGTAATAACATAATCTTCCATGTTACTCTGGCGAAAGCGTATAGTACCTTTATCAGCAGCACCGGTCACCGCGCGGGTACTCTCACCCTTTTTGCTGGTCACATCAGCATCAATGGTGATAACTTTCTTCTTTTTTGACTTCTTCTTCTTCTTCTTCTTCTTCTCCTCTGGGTCAATCCCGAGGTCGCGCCACACACTTGCAAAGATGTTAGACCAGGAACTTAGCTCTCCATTTGAAGATCCCACAGACCCCTCGCTGGAAAGATAGACGATCTCTTTCCCTGCAAAGGTCATAGCGCGCAAAGGCCGGGGGTTAGGTATATGCGCACCTTCGGTAGAAGTGGGTGGATTGGCGAAAGCTCAAGCAACCGAATACATAAAATGACCTTTGATTTCTTCGTACCAATACTGCTCCCCTGTTTCCAGCGGGCGCACCCCCATGGACCCACCAAAGGTGGGTAAGGCAGCTTGCCACAAATGTGATTCTACACTCGAAATCATCAAGTTAAGCACAGAAAGATTACAAAAAAGAAAAATCAAAGAAATTAAAGAAGTAACTAACCTCTATCTTCGAACTTCAAAATCAGAACGTCCTTGCTCTCTGGCCGCCACTGATCACTCATCCGCGTCGCTAGCAGGACGTTTTCACCAAAAACTCGATTCGGCGTAGGGGTGAGCTTCAAATACCAACCCTCCTTCTTAGGAATCGTCAGCTCCTCCTTCTCGATCACATCAGTCCATGGATGGAAGGTCATGGCAATTGTGACACCTGTGTCACCGCGACCATCAAACAAATACCAAGCCAATGAAATATTGTATTTCATACTTGGGATCTTGTATAAATATGTGTATCTTTTGCACATATCAATTCTTGTTCAATTTCAAACTCTACATCGCTTTCTGGAGAATTATACGCAAACTGGTGCGTAAACGTACTCAGTTTAATGCGACAAATACTCCGGAACATCAATATATACTTAACATACCTTAAATAACCTTTACATACTTAGAAATAAGTTTTGAAGGCTTTGGTTAATTCGCCTACAGGGACTAAATTTGACAAACTGCGAAAGTATGCCAATTTGAACTGTAACAGACATTCCGGAACATGACCATAAGTTAAACATACCATAGATATCCTCTTCATAGCTTAGAAATAGGCTTTGAGGTGTTCGGTGTGCTAAAATAAACTTTTGGATCATTCAGGGACTAAAAGTGTCAAAAAGTGCACAAGTTTGCACTTTCGCGCATAATTTACGTTCTGAATACATCCGGACATCCAAAAATTTATGTAAGCATCCTTATATTATGCCTTAGTGGCATGAGAAAAATCCATTCGTCGCGTCATTTGGATCGTTTTTCGCGCTTATGCGCATTCCGTCGTAATTAACCGAACATCGTGATCGTACGGCCAAACGAACCAACATCCGGAATATTTTTGAGCATGTTTCATGTCCACAATGTTTAGGCATCATTTTAGGGCCTTAAAGTTGGCTTTACGGGCCTTAGAAGTGTCGGAAATGGCCTTAAACCACAACAGGGACCTAAACTGTAAATTCTGAAACTTGTTGTCTGATCTGCACCTTCAGGCGACCCGCGTAAGCCCAGGGTCAACCTTCACGCGGGCCGCGTCAGACATACAGACCAGATTCAATGTTTTCTGATCCACTTGCAGCGACCTTTCGAACACCCAAAGGGCAACGACACGTGTCAAAACCCTATGGTGGGGGCAAAATAAGCCACCACAACGTTTCGACAAGTGTACGGGTTAGATCGTGGCACGTTATTCAAGAAACAATCCTAACAACTTTGCTTTTCCTATAAATACCCCCCCTTTTGGCTAAAAACCCCACAAAACCAGGTCTAAAGCTCTAAGTTGATGCCATTGCTTCATACCTGAGCTCCTAGATCAAGTTTAGCTTTTCACGAGACATTGTTTTACAAACGACTTATCTTATACAAACACATTTTACATGGTTACCCGTTTAACCATACAGTGTTCTCTTATTTATACATATCATCAGATCTTATCGTTTTTTTTCAAATGATTTATAAGACAAAGCAAATTACAAGGTTCATGACTAAACATTTTCTCAAACATAAGTCATGAATTCCGTTTTCACAAAACCAATGTATCTCACAGGCATTTTTATGCTGACGTACCTATTTTCACATGTGTTTTCAGGAGATGATGCGTAGGACTTATCAAGACATACTTAGGCGGTCCTGTGCCTTAGTAACTTAAAACGAGACAAGAACTAGTTAATTCATGTTATGTACTCTTTGGTTCTCGTTTAAACAATGTATACTTTCATATTTGATCAATAAAACGAAACTTCAATTGCCATGGATTTGAAACAATTGATTCTGTTACAACACTCCCCGACGTTTCCGCCACGTTTTGTATGTTCTACGTGGTCGGGGTGTGACAGCAATCGGCAACACCTTCTCGCGAATGAAGAAAAACTTCTGTTTTCAGTCATGGAAACTCTTGGGTGGATTCAACAAGATCTTCCTAGCCGCTCCCCGACTACTGAAGGAATAGAACCCCATGTTCCTAATGAGCTGATAGAACACCCGGAAACTCTCAACTGTGGGCTCTATATCATGGGCACGACATAAAAATTCGAAATGTCGAACTCTCACCATTCCAGGTGGACTCATCTGCGAAATGTGAAACCCATAATACTGAAGTATATGGGCCATGAAGTTCGTCGCCGGCAACCGGAAGTTGCCTTGCAAAAAGAAGTCTTCAAACAAGGTGATATACCCCGGCGGTGCATCGGCGGCCGTCTGGTTCTGGCCGGGGTATCGGGCATCCCATTCCGGTGGAAACCGGAAGCCCCTGGTGATCTGTTCGAACAACCCTAGATCCCACTTCAGGACACGAAGTGGACCTTCTTCTCTGGGATTTTCTTCTGGATGATGTTCTTCGGCCATCAATAATAAAGGAAGAAATTTCGAATATGCTCAAAAAATCTTGAAGTTCTGCTACTGCGGGTTTGAAGATTTGATGATATGAAGAGGGAAATTGGAGAGAAGAAGTCGGCAACAGTAGAAGAAGTAAGGTTCTCTCACCCCTCATCGGATATAAATACCTATCGCAATTAATGCGATGGGTAAACGTGCCGAGATCACCGCGCACGTGACCAACCCGTCAGAATTCAAAATTCGAGGGTTTTCCCGCCCAAAATTACTACAAACCCCATGCAGAAGTTACTCAGGCCTGCGCACCTACACTCAAAAGCAGCGAATCAGCAGCAGCATAATCCGGTAGCCGCGCCGTAGTAACTGACAAGCAATTACACGCGCGCGCCTACCAAGATTAATCAAGCATTTTTTCATAACTAGCACTTTTCTTTAAGTCCAGAGCTCCAACCACTTACTTCGCGCATGGTGCAGCACTGGACTGGGGGGACTTGAAGGGGTACGCTCCCAAAAAACCGCGCAAGCCGTCTACTAGGTCGCGCGCGGGAGCATACTCCTAATTGTAACACCCCGAAAATATAAATCCTTAAATTGGAAAATTCAAAGAGTTAATAAACAAGAATTTACAAACTAGGAACTTAACCTAGTTAAGTTCAAGTCTTGAAATAATTCACAATAGGGTTAAGACACATAAACTTAAGAATAAAACAAAATTGAGGGGCTAAACTTGCCAAAGAGGAAAGTTAAATGCTGAATTGTGACAAAACTCACCAAACACACCATTCTTGGTGTGTCTGGTCGATCAGGAGCAAGAAAGGGGCGACCCCCATCCCTCAAACCCTAGAATCTTCACAAAATTCACAAATTAAGGCTGCAAATCTGCTTCAAATCAAGTTCTAAGCACAAATTAACGATCACCTAATCATAGTGATCAACAGGTATGTAGAAATTTGGTGTTTTTGCTACTTTTTGAATTCTAGATTAAGTGTGAAAAACAAGAGATTCAACTTGATTGTTGATGCATGGCTGAAATTAGAAGGGTTATGAGGTTTAGGATCAAACCCTAGATGAATTCTTGACATAACCTTGTATAATACTTGTAGGGTTACATAATCACCATTGTAGGTGAGTAGTGAACTCTAAGAAACTTGATAAATGCAGAATTTAAAATTCTTGTTCTAGCACAATCTGAAATTTGGAAGTGATTTCTGAAATTTAATGATAAGATATGTGCTAAGTTGTTTAATTCAAGTGAAATTCGATAAAAATTACAAGATATGAACTTGGTAATGATTGTAGGAAAATCTGACCCGTTAGGTGTTTGTTGAAATGCCTAAGTGAGGATTTAAATGTAAAATGTTGATAAAAACGCAGATTTGATAATGGTCCATAATGATGTGATTGTGGTCATAAAAAGAGTTCTAAACATGTTGTAAACTGAAATTTCTAGGCAAAGAGTCCGGATCGTCAAGCGGACAAACCGAAGGGAATCCACGGGGAAAGGGCGTGCTCTAAAGGTACGAAGATACTACTTCGTTACATTAAATTTCTTATTGTTTTTATGTCGTAATATAAAGCATGGTAAACAAGATAGACCAATATGTCACGAAAGTGACTTTGCGTCTTAAACAAGCGAACGGGTCAAAACAAGTGATAAGCATGAAACCTTGTATGTCCTGAATGGAGTGCAATTCAGCACCCAAACGGGTCAAACAAGTCTTGTAGTAAGCACGAAGCTAGATACTATTACATAATGCATGATTTTATAGGATGCGTAAACTGTGTAGCGAACACAGTAAGCAAATTGAGAAACTTTACCCTTAATATAGGAGTTAAAGTTTAGAAATTTTAATGCATGACAAGTAGCATAAGTAACTAAACATGAAGCCTCGGAATCAAGCCTGTAAGCTATTCCGTAGACATACCCTCATGAGAATAGTCGAGTATTAGCACAGGTAGAATATGGGTATGGAAATTTACTTCGTCGCTTAACAACTTATGTGAAAGTAAGCTGTTTGATGCATGGAAAATAATCAGCAAAACTGCAAATGAAACAAGGAGGTTTAGTACAGCGTTCACCGTAAATTACGGTGGTACCGTAATTTACGGCGGCCAGAAAAATTTTACGGTGGGGCTCTACTGATTTACGGTAGGCCTCAAAATGTCCAGAAGCCACCGTAACTTACGGTGTCACCGTAAGTTACGGTGGAGCCCAGTTTGATGAAATTTTTAATTCATTTTCTTGAACAAGTTTTCGGACCTGATTCGAATACGTAAATTTCCAAGAATGATAACGCTAATGCTTTTTTAAAATGTTAGTTTTCAGGTATTCAAGAAAAAGGATGATGATCAAGCATAACTATCCGAACCGAACACTCTAGCAAACGCTTCCGCATATGATCTTTTGTTCTAAAAACTATGTAAACAATTGTAGTTAATATCTTGATTATGATTTCGTAAGAACTATACATGTATGTTGTGTTCAGTTTTGGTTTAAAATATTGAAAGTTTTTGTTAAGTCGTCATTTTGGCGTTAAATGCAAGGTTCTATGTTGTTAAATCTAGTAATATAAACTGGGTCTTACAAGTTGGTATCAGAGCCCAAGGTTGCCAGTAAGTGTTCGGTTCCAGCTTGATCAAGCATCCGGTAAGAGTTAATCGTTTAAGTAGAAATTAGAGAATATAGAAATAAATCATGAACAAATATGCATGAAAAGGGTGTGTAAGCTCACTCAAATACAAGAAATGCATGAAACAAGAATGATTAAATCAAGTTATGAACTTGATGAAATAAAAACAAGTAAAGCATGTGTTACAAATGGAATGTTTAACAATATATGTAAACATTTCAGTACTAAAGATGGCGGGCGGAGGTGATGGTGATGCGGTGCCAAGAGTCACCGAACAAATGAGAATAGTGATTGCCGAGGAGGTTGGAAAGGTGATCGAAAACAGTTTATCGAACTTCATTGATAAAATCCAAAATACGGTTTTATCAGTAGTAGAAGAAAGAATCAAGAAGCTAGAGGAAAACTCGAATCTAGCAAAGGAAAAATCTGGAGGACGAAAGCCTTGTTCGTACAAGGAATTCATGGCTTGTAAACCACCCATATATAATGGGGAGGTTGATCCAATTGTGTGTCAACGATGGATAGGCGATATCGAGGGAGTATTCGAGAGAACTCATTGCGATGAGAATGACTACGTAGCTTATGGTACGGGTCAATTAAGAGGTCAAGCAAAAGACTGGTGGGATAATAAAAAGAAGGAGATTGGAAGTGAAGTGGCTAAGACCATGACATGGGAGGAGTTTAAGACGCCGTTTCTTAAACACCATAGTCCCAAAGCGGTCATAAACAAGATCAAGGAAGAGTTCATGCAACTCAGACACAAAGGTGAATCCATAGACAAGATCACGGGGATGTTTATGGACAAGATGAAGTTCTGTGACGATCTGATAACGAATGAAGAGCAAAAGGTTTATTACTACCATAACATGCTAAGCGCAGAGTATAGGGAGTTCATAACCCCTTCAAAGTACCAGACCCTTACCGAGATTGTCAATGCCGCTCGGGAAAGGGAAATCGAGCTGAAAAAGAGTATAGAACGGGGTGAACGAAGGGCACAAGACGTAAATCCAAGCCCTACCAAGAAAGCAAGAACGAATGAAACAGCGAAGAAATCAGATACAAAGGGCGGTACACCAAGTTGCAAAATCTGTGGCAAGAATCATAAGGGTGAATGTCGCTTCAAAGATAAGCCCTGTCCCATATGCCGAAAAACGGGACATATGGCTATATCATGCCCGGAGAAAGTGACCGTTTGTTACAACTGTTACCGAACGGGTCACAAAAGATCGGAGTGCCCGGAACTGGTGGGAAAGAAAGAAGGGCAAGACTCGAAAGGTGAAGCCTCAAAAGCCAAAGCAAGATCTTTCCAATTGACCGCTGCTGAAGCAAAGGTCGAACCTGACGTGGTCTCAGGTATATTCACTGTAAATTCAATTCCCGCACGTGTGTTATTTGATACTGGTGCGAATAAATCCTTTGTTTCATATGGGTTTATTCGGCACCCTTCATTTGTTCTAACAAAATTACCTATGCCTTTAGAAGTAGAGATAGGTAATAACAAAAGCTTTATTGTTTGCGATGTATGTGAAAATTGTACGATGAACATTGATGACGAGGAATACGCAATAGATTTGATTCCGATGTCGATGGGAGAATTCCAAGTGATAGTGGGAATGGATTGGCTATCCCGTTACCACGCGAAAGTGGTTTGTTTCCGAAAGGAAATAAAACTAACGTCTCCTAGTGGAAAACAAGTTACGATATATGGTGAAAAAGGAGGTAACCCGGTGATATGCACAATGCTAGAAGCCCATAAACTCATGAAACATGGATGCAAGGCCTATATGGTATATGCAAGTGAAATGGAAAAAGAACCCCTCAAAATTGAGAATGTAGCGGTGGTGCGTGATTATGAAGATGTATTTCCGGAAGAACTACCGGGGATACCACCAGAACAGGAGGTAGAGTTCGGAATCGAGTTGATTCCGGGCGCGAAACCCGTGGCCAAGGCGCCATACCGACTTGCACCGTCGGAGTTACAAGAATTGATGTCTCAAATTCAGGAATTTCTTGACAAGGGGTTTATCCGACCGAGTGTGTCTCCGTGGGGCGCACCAGTCTTATTCGTGAAAAAGAAGGATGGCAGTATGCGCATGTGCATCGATTACCGAGAGTTAAACAAACTCACGGTGAAGAATCGATACCCACTTCCAAGAATTGATGATTTATTTGACCAATTACAAGGAGCAGGTTGGTTCTCCAAAATTGATCTCCGATCTGGTTATCACCAATTGAAGGTCAAGGAGGAAGACGTTCCGAAGACGGCTTTTCGTACACGGTACGGGCATTATGAGTTCCTTGTAATGCCCTTTGGATTGACAAATGCACCCGCGGCTTTCATGGACCTCATGAACCGGGTTTGGAAACCCATGCTCGATAAGTCGGTAATCGTATTTATCGATGACATTTTGGTATATTCGAAGAATGAAGCCGAGCATGTGTGTCATTTGCGGGAAGTATTAGACACCCTCAGACGAGAAAAGCTATATGCAAAATTTTCTAAGTGCGCTTTCTGGCTAAGAGAGGTGCAATTTCTTGGACATATCATTAGTACCGATGGAGTACTAGTGGATCCGTCCAAGGTGGAAGCGGTGTCAAAATGGAACCCTCCAAGAAACCCCTCAGAAATCCGAAGCTTTTTAGGGCTTGCAGGGTATTATCGGAAATTCATACAGGATTTCTCCAAAATTGCCTTGCCATTGACCAAATTGACTCGCAAGGAGGAAAAGTTTGTATGGGGCGTTAAGCAAGAGGAAGCTTTCCAAACGCTCAAAGAAAGGTTGACCCACGCTCCGGTATTGACATTACCGGAAGGGACTGACGACATGGAAGTTTACTCGGATGCTTCCTATTTAGGGCTCGGGTGTGTTTTGATGCAACGAGGTAAGGTCATCGCCTACGCCTCGAGGCAATTGAAGGTTCATGAAAAGAAATACCCGGTTCACGACTTGGAATTGGCGGCAGTAGTGTTTGCCTTAAAGATATGGAGGCATTATTTGTACGGGGTAAATTTTACAATTTTTACCGACCATAAAAGCTTGAAATATTTCTTCGACCAGAAGGAATTAAACATGAGACAAAGGCGGTGGTTGGAAACAGTCAAAGATTTCGATTGTGAAATACATTACCACCCTGGGAAGGCCAATGTAGTGGTCGATGCGCTGAGTCGCAAAGCAGATTATACCCCGATACGGGTAAGATCAATGCAACTTGTTGTGACTTCAAGCTTACTAGAACGAATTCGAGAAGCGCAGGATGAAGCTGTGAAGGCGGAAAACTGGAAAAAGGAAAGAATTATCGGCCAAGTTAAAGACCTTGAGATGGGCAGTCACGGTCTAAAGACTTGTTTTAATAGAATCTGGGTCCCTAACACATGTGAAGTTAAGAAGCTTCTACTTGATGAAGCTCATAAATCCCGCTATTCCATTCATCCGGGAGCGACCAAGATGTATAATGACTTGAAGCAAAACTATTGGTGGCCCGGAATGAAGCGTGACACCGTGAAATACGTGGAAAAGTGTTTGACTTGCCTACAAGTTAAGGCGGAACACCAAAAGCCATATGGTAAACTTCAACCGTTAGAAATCCCGGTTTGGAAATGGGAGCAAATTACGATGGACCTATTGACCAAACTACCTAAAACAAGTCGTGGTTTTGATGCTATATGGGTAGTCGTGGATAGGTTAACTAAAAGTGCTCACTTTATTCCGATTCGTGAGACTTATACATCTGAGAAAATGTCGGAGGTATACACCAATGAAATCATAGCAAGGCATGGAGTACCGATATCCATTGTGTCAGACAGAGATACTCGGTTTACTTCGAAATTCTGGCGTGAATTCCAAGAACAAATGGGAACTAAATTGTTCCTTAGCACTGCATACCATCCACAAACGGATGGGCAGAGCGAAAGAACAATACAAACGTTGGGAGATATGCTGCGTGCTTGCATTATTGACTTTGGAGGTAGTTGGGATGTCCATTTACCCTTGGTCGAATTTGCATATAACAATAGCTATCACGCGAGTATTAAAGTGGCCCCGTATGAGCTATTATATGGCAGAAAATGTCGGACGCCGGTATGTTGGGGAGAAGTGGGCCCGCGGGGGCTAGCACCTGCTGATATAATCCGAACTACAAATGCGAAAATCGACATAGTTCGGGCACACTTGAAAGCGGCTCAAGACCGGCAAAAGGCATATGCAGATAAAAGAAATAGGCCAATTGAATTTCAGGTTGGCGATATGGTTATGCTAAAAGTTTCCCCATGGAAGGGTATTATTAGATTCAGAAAAAGGGGAAAACTAAGCCCAAGATTTATTGGGCCATTTAGAATCACTGAACGGGTTGGTAAAGTAGCTTATCGACTTGAATTACCCGAAGAGTTGAGTGGAATTCATAGCACATTCCACGTGTCACATCTCCGAAAATGTTTGGCCGACGAAACTGCTCATATCCACTACGATGATATCGAGGTGGATAACAGCCTCAACTATGCAGTAAAACCAATTGCGATTTTAGATCGTAAGGAGAAAAGTTTGAGGAACAAGATAATAAACCAAGTCAAAGTCAAATGGGAGCACAGAAAAGGGTCAGACACTACATGGGAGTCCGAAGAAGAGATGCGACGACTCAACCCTACATTATTTGGTACGTAATTCGGTTTCGGGGACGAAACCCTTTTTAAGGGGGGTGGACTTGTAACACCCCGAAAATATAAATCCTTAAATTGGAAAATTCAAAGAGTTAATAAACAAGAATTTACAAACTAGGAACTTAACCTAGTTAAGTTCAAGTCTTGAAATAATTCACAATAGGGTTAAGACACATAAACTTAAGAATAAAACAAAATTGAGGGGCTAAACTTGCCAAAGAGGAAAGTTAAATGCCGAATTGTGACAAAACTCACCAAACACACCATTCTTGGTGTGTCTGGTCGATCAGGAGCAAGAAAGGGGCGACCCCCATCCCTCAAACCCTAGAATCTTCACAAAATTCACAAATTAAGGCTGCAAATCTGCTTCAAATCAAGTTCTAAGCACGAATTAACGATCACCTAATCATAGTGATCAACAGGTATGTAGAAATTTGGTGTTTTTGCTACTTTTTGAATTCTAGATTAAGTGTGAAAAAACAAGAGATTCAACTTGATTGTTGATGCATGGCTGAAATTAGAAGGGTTATGAGGTTTAGGATCAAACCCTAGAT
The DNA here is from genome assembly GCF_002127325.2 of Helianthus annuus. Lineage (NCBI taxonomy): Eukaryota > Viridiplantae > Streptophyta > Magnoliopsida > Asterales > Asteraceae > Helianthus > Helianthus annuus. Next base: position 85,726,133 of record NC_035440.2, read on the forward strand.
GATTTCTTGACATAACCTTGTATAATACTTGTAGGGTTACATAATCACCATTGTAGGTGAGTAGTGAACTCTAAGAAACTTGATAAATGCAGAATTTAAAATTCTTGTTCTAGCACAATCTGAAATTTGGAAGTGATTTCTGAAATTTAATGATAAGATATGTGCTAAGTTGTTTAATTCAAGTGAAATTCGATAAAAATTACAAGATATGAACTTGGTAATGATTGTAGGAAAATCTGACCCGTTAGGTGTTTGTTGAAATGCCTAAGTGAGGATTTAAATGTAAAATGTTGATAAAAACGCAGATTTGATAATGGTCCATAATGATGTGATTGTGGTCATAAAAAGAGTTCTAAACATGTTGTAAACTGAAATTTCTAGGCAAAGAGTCCGGATCGTCAAGCGGACAAACCGAAGGGAATCCACGGGGAAAGGGCGTGCTCTAAAGGTACGAAGATACTACTTCGTTACATTAAATTTCTTATTGTTTTTATGTCGTAATATAAAGCATGGTAAAAAAGATAGACCAATATGTCATGAAAGTGACTTTGCGTCTTAAACAAGCGAACGGGTCAAAACAAGTGATAAGCATGAAACCTTGTATGTCCTGAATGGAGTGCAATTCAGCACCCAAACGGGTCAAACAAGTCTTGTAGTAAGCACGAAGCTAGATACTATTACATAATGCATGATTTTATAGGATGCGTAAACTGTGTAGCAAACACAGTAAGCAAATTGAGAAACTTTACCCTTAATATAGGAGTTAAAGTTTAGAAATTTTAATGCATGACAAGTAGCATAAGTAACTAAACATGAAGCCTCGGAATCAAGCCTGTAAGTTATTCCGTAGACATACCCTCATGAGAATAGTCGAGTATTAGCACAGGTAGAATATGGGTATGGAAATTTACTTCGTCGCTTAACAACTTATGTGAAAGTAAGCTGTTTGATGCATGGAAAATAATCAGCAAAACTGCAAATGAAACAAGGAGGTTTAGTACAGCGTTCACCGTAAATTACGGTGGTACCGTAATTTACGGCGGCCAGAAAATTTTTACGGTGGGGCTCTACTGATTTACGGTAGGCCTCAAAATGTCCAGAAGCCACCGTAACTTACGGTGTCACCGTAAGTTACGGTGGAGCCCAGTTTGATGAAATTTTTAATTCATTTTCTTGAACAAGTTTTCGGACCTGATTCGAATACGTAAATTTCCAAGAATGATAACGCTAATGCTTGTTTAAAATGTTAGTTTTCAGGTATTCAAGAAAAAGGATGATGATCAAGCATAACTATCCGAACCGAACACTCTAGCAAACGCTTCCGCATATGATCTTTTGTTCTAAAAACTATGTAAACAATTGTAGTTAATATCTTGATTATGATTTCGTAAGAACTATACATGTATGTTGTGTTTAGTTTTGGTTTAAAATATTGAAAGTTTTTGTTAAGTCGTCATTTTGGCGTTAAATGCAAGGTTCTATGTTGTTAAATCTAGTAATATAAACTGGGTCTTACACTAATTTAACAAGCGGTTCAATTTCAGACTCGCGCGGGCTACTTCACCAAAGACTGAACTCGCGCGACGTCCAAACATGAAAGAACACCGACTTCAACACTTAGCATTCTGAATTAGAGCCTTTAACCACCCATACCCTGCACGGGTTGGTTACGTGTTTAGCAAGGGTTGCACAGGACTATGGCGCATGGCCACTTCAGAAGACACACAAAGGTACAAGTGGCAGAAGAAAGGGGCCAATCCGCGTCCTTCAGGCTCTGCCAATCGTGCTCCACGATCGTCTGACGTGCAGGAGACAGATAGTACACAAGGATGCCTACGTGGCACCAATCACAGGGCAGAGATACCTGCCCCACGATCTCCACTTACCTGCTGATGGTAGAGGGACAACAAGGCCAACAACATTGACACGTGGCTCCACTCATGGTACGCCAGCATCGGAGACTTCTAGAAGCCACTAACAGTCGACGTCAGTGAGACAAAGAGCGTATCCTCTAAGTTTTCGCCTTGCAGCCCAAGACCCATCAGCCCACCTCCTCTTACACCTCTCCGACTATAAATAGGACCCTTCATTCACAGGTTAAACCATTCTATTCCCTCTACTCTCACTCTTTACACACTTTAATCTCCTCAAAGCAGATATTTATTCTCACGCTGGAGTCTGGTTAAGAGGGAAACCCCTATATTCCCCTTTTAACGAGCTAACGGTGTTCTGTTTTGCAGGATTAGCGGATCATTAAGAAGCTCAAAAAGTGAAAAGAAGATTAACCCTTATGGTAGAAACATAAACCAAACTAATTAACTACCAAATTAGTTCAGTGTTTCTTCAAATCTTTAAAGAAACTTGATAGCCGATAGCCAAAACACTGGATATTGGGGTTAAAAGACGTTTCACAAAAGTTCAAGGACTAAAATTACATTGAACTAAAGACTTAGCACCAAAAAGTTAAACTAACAACTTTTTAAGGACTAAAAGTGAAAATTATCAATATCTTCTTCGTATCCGGTCCCATCAGAACACACACACACACTATGTGTAAATCCACCGAAGATATTTTCATGTGAGATAAACTCATTCACACAATCACACCTTCATTTTCTTCTTAAACGGAGCTACAGCTCGTACTCCGGTAGCTATTCTCCGGAATCTTCCACCGGAAAACACTCACAACCGACATCACCGCCGTGATTACGAATAACAGTTTCTACAGGTCAGTGGATTCCGATAACTTGTTATCTAAATATTCCTTTTCGCTTTATTTAATCGTATTTGAATTACTTTGTGCGAGTATGTTGTGTGATCCGATTTTAATGCCCGAAAATGTGTTTTATGTGCGTTTTCTCGTTTGTTATTGTTCTTCGCATTGTTGAGACGTTCAAACCTGTTTTATGGAGATTTTGTTCAGGTTATTGACCAGTCCATTCGTGTTCAGTTTAATTGAGATTTTGTTTAAATTGTTGATTAGTTGCAGGTTACTGACTGTTACTGACGATTCGTGTTCTATTTTTGTTGAGATTTTGTTCAGATTATTGATTAGTTGAACGTTAGTGACGATTCATGTTCTAGTTTATTAGTATTTTGTTCAGATTATTGATTAGTTGCAGATTATTGAAGATTCATGTTCTATTTTATTAAAACTTTGTTCAGATTATTGATTAGTAGCATGTTACTGACAATTCATGCTCAATCTTGTTGAGATAATGTTTATATTATTGATTAGTTGCAGGTTGTTGACAATTCATGTTCGACTTGTGTTCTATTTTGTTGAGATATTCTTTAGATTATTGATTAGTTGCAGTTTACTGAAGATTCAGGTTCAATTTTATTGAGATTTTGTTCAGTTTATTGATTAGTTGCAGTTTACTGAATATTCATGTTCTATATTATATTGAGAATTTGTTCAGATTATTGATTAGTTGTAGTTTACTAACGATTCATGTTCAATTCTATTGAGATTTTGTTCAGATTATTTATCAGTTGCAGGTTATTGACGATTCATGTTCTAATCTATCATTTACGTCTATTCTATGTATAGGTGTATAGGAAATGGGAGTAAGAGTAGCGAGTGGTTGTCTGAACTGGTCACGATCTACAAATTACTGGCCATCTTCTTCATCACCTCAAACCCTAGCTTCCGCAATCTCTTCACCGTCAACCAGATGTCGGAGATTAACGAACGTCGCAGTGCTTTTTCAGTATCAACCGGCTATGTTCGGAACAAAGTTGAACCGACCTCGTTCGCTTGAATCTAGAGATCGGAAATCCACTAAAAACGTCGTCAAAGCTACCTTAGATGCACAATTTTCCGACGAAGAATTCTGTAAAGAGATTCAGGAACTAGCACTTACATTTCATCTATCAGATGATGATGATGTTAACACAACAGACAGTGAAATAGTACCGGAATCAGAAACACAGAATCCGAATTTTTTCGTGAATTCGAATATGAAACCGCCTGAGTGGACAGGCGATATGATTCCTGCGAGTATAGAGCGTAAGGCAAACAGCGTGGATTTACCATTTTCGCTACGAATTATACAAAAAAAGAAGCAATGGCAGGAAGGTTTTAGAGAAGCAGGGGAGTCTGCTTACTGTTCAGTGAAGAAGGCGTTTTCTTCAATGGTGTTTATAATTCGTGAGCTTCAAAGTTACACTCTACAAATGAGAGAAGCTTTGTTTTATGAAGATTTACAAGGGGTGTTGGTGAGAGTACAGAAAGAGATGAATGCATCTTTTGTATGGCTATTTCAGCAGGTTTTTTCACATACTCCTACATTAATGGTGTATGTGATGATTCTTTTAGCAAATTATAGCGTGCACGCAATGTCCAATAATGTAGCCTTTGCGGCGGTTCAAACCACCATGGAGTCTATTTCATTTGTTGACATTCAGAAGCCTACCAATATTGACTCTTCATCAGTTAAGACTTTTCCTGTGGTTTCAAATGGGAAACACACCTCAATTGATGGCATCAATGGTGGTGGTGGTAAATCTAGACCGGTAGCTAGCGGCACAGACGGTGAGGAGAGTTTCAATGGGGCGGTCGGACATCACCAGAAGGTTATTCCGGATGAAACCTCCTCGGCCTCAACGATAAACCCGTCGGTTTCGGGTCAGGTGACCCGGGAAGAGGAATCGGGTTTATGGCAATTGATTGTGGAAGAAGCTGTTGATATGCAGGATGTGATTAGAGATGGTGTTTTAGATCATCACACCATGCAAAGATTTGTATCTCCAGTGAATGCAAAAGTTATGGAAGAAGATAATGCATCAGAAGGCCATTTTAGAACAGATCTTTTATATCAAATGGGTTTATCTGAAGAACCAGATAACACTCTTCTCCTGGCTAATTATGCTCAGTTTCTCTACATCATCGCCCAAGATTTTGATAGGTACAACTCTTTGATTTTTAATACTTTGGTTATATTAAGATTTAGAATCCTTAATATAATTAAGATAATCCATCTTTTAAACAGTTATGCTAAAAGTATAAAAATCCAATGGCTTAATGCAACAAATATAAAGTATCTACCAAAATTTCGCATTTTGCTCATAGCTTTTCAAGAGTATACAGATGGTCCTTGTGGTTTGCACTTTGTAACGCTTTCAGTCCTCAGCTTTTTCCAAAAGTACATGGATAGTCCTCAGCTTTTTCTAAAAGTACATGGATGGTGTCTGCACTGTGTAACGAATTTAATCCTTAGCTTGAACATGCTAAAACCTATAGTATAGATTTGTTGACTGAGGACTAAATGTGTTATAAAGTGCAAAACACAAAGACTATTCATGTATTTTTCAAAAGATAGGAAATAAATTTAAAATTTTAGTAAAACATAGATACCATTTGTATAATTTAGTTGCTCAATAAGTTAAATTGAAACGACTCATATTGTGGCTTTTGATAATAAAATATCTTTTCCTTGCCAAACGTGACTCCAAGGCAGATAGGCATCTTTTTCTAATATATCTTTTTCAATAAAGTGAAAGCCAAATAGTCATATTCAAGGAAGGGATAAGGGCATAAGGATGAATTGTGTGGTATGGGTTCTTGCATGAAAAGAAATAATCTAGATGTATCTATCTTCATGCACATACAAAAAAAAGCATCTTACTTTTATAGGGTAAAGTTCTTGTACAAATAATCTTAACATACTAAACATACAAATTGAAGGAAAACTCAAAAAGACAAGGTGGCATTTTTGTAATTATCAATAACTATCAAAGTTACTCTACAAATACCTCTAAAAAAACCTAACCACTCCCCCCACCCCCAAAAAAAACCTAAACCCCCACCCCCAAAAACCTAAAAAAAAACCTAACCCCCCCCCCCCCACCCCACCCCCAAAAACCTAAAAAAAACCTAACCCTCCCCCCCCCCCCCCCACCCAAGCTAAAATGCTAAAAACTAAACCCCCTAAAAAACCTAAAAAAAAACCTAACCCCCCCCCCCCACCCCCAAAAACCTAACCCCCCCCCCCCCCCCCCAACCCAAGCTAAAATGCTAAAAACTAAACCCCCAAAAAACCTAAAAAATCTAAAAAAATAAAAAAACACACAAATTATTTTATTTTATTTTTTAACATTTTTTATTAAAAAATCGCTACTTTTAGTAGCAGCAAAAAAAAAAAATTTTTTTTTTTTTTTTTTTTTTGCTAACGAAATGTAGCGATTTTTTAATAAAAAATGTTAAAAAAAATTGTGTTTTTTTTAGGTATTTTTGGTTGTAACTTTGATAGTTGGTGGTAATTACAAAAATGCCACCTTGTCTTTTTGGGTTTTCCTTCAATTTGTATGTTTAGTATGTTAAGATTATTTGTATTTGATCTTTTGCCTACTTTTATATCCAGATAAAAATAATATTTAAATAAAAACAACATGATGTGTTACATTGTAACTCATTGGTTGGTTCATCTTTTACATCAGTGATTCATTTCTATAGAGGAACCCAAGTAATGTATTCTTACCTTTAGAAATGTTTTTCTAATCTGGTTACACTTTTTAAATCATTTTCTATTTAATTAGGTAAACTGAATTTCAATAATCTAACCTATCACTCATTGGTCAATAATAAATTAATAATTCGCATTAAAAATTTAACCAATGACACTTTAAACTTTTACTTTCGTTGTATACGGCAACCGACTTGTATAAGGATTAATTATTATGTGAGTGGGATTGTCAATAACAATGAAACAAAATTTTCTAGTGTCACTTGTTAAATCGTTAGTATGAGTTTCTATTTAATAATAGATCATAAGTTATATCATAAAAAATCTAATTTGGAAATTTCGAAAGGGGTGCTTTTAGTTGACTTGTCAAACTTATTGTTAGTTTTTTTTAGGTAAAATGTCATTTTTGTCCTTGAGTTTTGGCTAGTCTTGCGACTTTCATCCATAGTCCCTGAGTCCAAACTCCAAAGTCGTAAAACTGGCCAAAACTCATAGACGAAAATGACATTTTACTCTCTTTTTTTTTTTTTTTTTTTTTAAAGTTGGGAAAACTATGATAGGGAGGGCTAGTTGTAAACAGTTTAATGACTTGTACACTATGCCATAAAAGTTGTTAATTCATGTGAATAGAGCGGAAGAGTATTTCAAAAGGGCTACTAAGGTAGAGCCAAAAGACGCAGAAGCACTAAGCAAATACGCAAACTTCTTATGGGAAGTAAGAAAGGATTTATGGGCTGCTGAGGAAACTCTATTGGAAGCCATATCTGTTGACCCCATTAACCCCTTCTATGCAGCCACTTATGCAAATTTTCTCTGGGCCAATGGACCCGACGACACTTGTCTCCCGGTTGATTCGCCTGAAATCACCAATTCTTGACCTTTATCCACCGCAAAGTCGGTTTAGGTTAGTCGTGTGGTTGATAATAAGGATGAAATGAAAAAAAAAGTGTAAGTTTATGGCCGCTTAATTTGTGGTTGAAGAGGTGTGTGGTTAGTACTGTTAAGGAAGTTTTCACAGCGAATGTGATGGATGGTGGCACGCGTGTTCTGGTTGATACACGGACCTATGGTGGTGTCGTGGTGGTGACGGTGGTGGTGATGGTGGTGGTGATGATGTTTTCAAGTTCTAGTTTGATTATATTTTATTTCCGCTACAAAATGTGATTTTGTAAGGGCCAACAATTGTAATTAATTTTTCTTAATTTTGTTTATAAAGGATAATTAATACGTTACACATGGTAGTATGGTACACATTGAAAAAAAGTATTAAAGACTAAATGGTACATCTAGTTTACTTGGTTCAAGCAATTGGTTGTTGGGTCAGGATGATCTGGGTTAGAATGATCTGGGTTAGAATGAGTTTAAGTCTGGATGAGTTTGGATTAGAATGGATTTAAGTCAAAGTATGCTAAAATATAATAAAATTAAAAAGATTAAAAAAGAATAATAAATAAAAATATAATAGAATGGATTTGTCGTTTTAATGGTTTTGTCCTAATCCTTTAAAAATAACCATTTTACTCCAATAGTTTACCATGTTTTTTTCCATTTTGCTCCCCAACTCTAAACTCAGTTAAATCATTCAACTAAGGGTAGGGTATTTCAGTAATTTTATTTATAAGTAATTAATTATAACTTGTCTTAAAACTTGTCACCGAAGAAAAAAGTGAGCTTCGGCGATGTCGAGACCCTCTAATTCAGTATGTTCAATATCTTTAAATATTTAATTTTGAGCTCTCAAGATATGCCAGGAAGATGAAGGTTAGAGGAAGGAGGGTAATTTTGGTTATATGTTTCTCAAAGAGATGTTGATTTTGCAGCGATGGCTAAAAATCAAATTATCTAATCACAATATCATTTTGATTCATTTCGATGCCTAAAAACGCATATGTTGTTATTTTATATCCATTTTTGCTCTGGAATTGAAGAAATCAAACTGTCGATTAAAAAATCCATCGATTCATCTTTGACTCTGCAAGTTCAACCAAAAAACACACATAATCATTAATCTAACTCAAACGATTCTAAAAACCACTTATTTAAACCACAGATCTAAACGAGGAGTGGGGTAATAGACATGAGGGCAAGTGAGAAAGAGAAATGTACCTGAGAAACGGTTTCGATCGATGGTGTAGGTGGTTTTATCTTGTCACCTCACCGACACGAAGAAGGTGCAGGGGAACTTATGTTTTCACCGGCTAATAAAGTTAGGTTTTTGGTTAAGGGGATTTGTAGGATTAGGTTGGTGAAAGAGTTTCCGGAATTCACCAGAGATAGTGGCCGCTGAACTGCCGGAATTTACCGGAGATGGTGAACTGGTTTGGAAGGAATATACTATGATAGGATGTGGTGGGTGTGGGGTGGGGTTAAGTTTTATAATTAATAAAAAAGATGTTAAAAATATCTAGGATGAGAAAAGACTAAAATGCCCTTCATGTGGTGGGTGTGGATGGCGTTAGGGGCGGGGAGTGAAATAGAGATAAGCTTCATAGATCAGGGAGTAAAATGACTATTTTTAAAGGATTGGGGCAAAACCGTTAAAACGACCAAACCACAGGGAGCAAAACAGAAGTTTACTGTATATTATAAGTAAGTAACTAAATCTTTTAAAACTAGCTTTCCAGATAACACTTCATATCCTAACAAATCAGATTGCTCATCTACAACATCAATCATGTGTTCTTCCCTCTTTGCTTTCTTGGAATCATCACTGCTGGCCTACAACCACAGCCACCACCTATAACCACCAGAACCACCCCCATCTGACCACCACCGTTCTCACCATCACCCTTGAATATTTCTAAGTCTTTCTCCCAGCCACCACCACCATTCACCACCTGCCGCCGCCACCAAAACCATAAAACATAATCTGAAAGATGAACCCCCATTGATGTGCTATCAATTCTCCGACGCCACCAGCCAATCGCCCCAAATCGGTCATAGGCCCCAAACATGTCAGAGAGCGCGATCGGAGAAATTTCGTTTGATTGAAACCGTTCAGATATGTGAAGAACAAAAATGGTAAGTTCAGATCCGGTTGGTGTTATGATTTTGCAGGTGGTCGTAAGTTACGAAAAAGTTTGTTTTTTAGGCAAGGGAGGTTAGATTTGGGTTGTGAAAGTTGTTGTTGCAGAGATAGAGAGAGTTTTTAAGGGTGATGGTGAGAACGGTAGTGGTCAGATGGGGGTGGTTCTGGTGGTTATAGGCGGTGGCTGTGGTGGTGCTTCTAACAAAAATTTTGGACGTAGTTAGAGGCGTGGAATGAAACGGAGATAAGTTAAATAGACCAAGGAGTAAAATGATTATTTTTAAAGGATTAGGGCAAAACCGTTAAAACGACCAAACCACAGTAAGAAAAAACGGAAGTTTACTCTAATTAATAATATAATCTAAGGAATCTACTTTTGGAAGATTTTCGCCGCAAAATCAACAAAGATGATGCTTATTTCAAGTAGGGGTGTTCATGGGTCGGTATGGGTCGGTTTTGACAAAAAACCATAACCATAACCGCGATGTCGGTTATTTGATAACCATAACCGATTGGCTATGGTGGTTATGGCTATTTGGTTTTGATGGTTATAGTGGGTCGGTTATGGGTGGTTAACCGTGTATTTAGCTTAGCTAAAAATAGCTTATTTGTTTTAACATGGAATAAATTGTTATTGCATATTTGTATATTACATAGGATTACAGAATACATATAATCTATAATATTAATACCAATTATTATCGAATATTCAAATAAAGTGATATGATACATTCCATAAATTTAAATAAACATTCAAACAAACCAAGAAAATGATATAAAAAACCCATAAGTACTAAAAATCTTCCGTCAAAAACATCAAATATTAAAAATATGGTGAAAAGTCTGAAATCCTACAAAGATTTATTACATGTCGGTTCGGTTCGGTTATGTTGGGTATGGAAAAAATGATAACCATAACCGACCCGCTACTTTCGTTTTCCAAAAAATCATTAACCGACCCACCGGTTTTTTATTTGGTTTGGTTTTCGGTTAATTCGGTTATGGTTCGGTTAATTCGGTTTTTTGCACACCCCGAATTTCAAGTAAGTTACCAGCATGGATTCTAAAAAGTTTTGGAAAAAACTAAATTGACTAGTATGCTAGGAAAAACGGATTATATGATTAATTTACCTGTATCTTTTTAACGGCAACAATGAGATATCATATAAAAAGCTAGCAGGTAGGGCTGGCAAATCGTGTCTTATCAGGTTTAACAGGTCTCTAACGACGCGTATAACACAAGTATTAAATATGAATACAACTAGTTTAACTACTTGATATCTCATGTCTATAACATAGTTTTATGTTTTATGTACCAAGAAAAAGAAATGATGGATCCTAACCTCATAATTTTATTTATTTTAAAAAAAGTAAAAATCACATTGTGTACTTTTTCAGTAAACATGTCTAATCGTGTCTTATACGGATATCTATTGCCAGCCAGCAAAACCCCAAACAACACCGAAAAAAGCAAAACCAGAGTATTAAAGATCGCTAAGAATTGCAAAGAACCCATTTATCCCAATTTACTTCCACTTTCTTCGATCTGCCTTTAATCCAATTGAAGCTGAGGACCATTATTTCATACACCAATGGCTTCATAGATTCTCTTTTGTATGAGAACTTCCAAGCATTCCTATTTTTCCATAGCACCCAAATAGAAGTGTACATAATAGTAGCCAAAGCCTTCTTTTCCATTGCTGTTCCTGTAGACTTTGTGACAGAAAATAAGGCTTCAAGAATGGTACCCTAGCTGCAAATGTCAATACCTATCTAGTTGGATACTTTTCTCCACATTTCTCTAGCTGTTGGACACCTAATAAAAAGATAATTTACATCTTCAATTTCAAGGGTACAAAGCTAACAAGAAACATGCTGAAGGTGAATGCCCCCTTTTTGTGAACGAATCCACAACCGGGATCCTATCCAAAACATCTCACTTTAATAGGAATCCAACTCACCCATCTTACATGAGGATGATCAAAAGGAGCCCGAACACTATCGATCCACGCCCAACATGAACTAGTTGAGAAAACCCCGTTTGCATCCATAACCCATCTCAATGAATCATTGTCTTCTCCAAACCGATAGGCTTCTATTAATTGTTCAAGGTCTTTGATTTGAGATTGAAAATTATCACACAATTTTTTTCCATTCCAATTCCAAACAAAGGAGCAAGAGGCATGAGAGTTTAAAACAACTCTTTGAGAGACAAGACACCTCTTATTTTTCTCCAAGTTATAGAGATCAGGAAATATAGTTTTTAGGGGCTGGAAACCAAACCACTTATGTGACCAGAACAAGGTAGATTTACCATCCCCTACCAACTTCCTTAAACTTCTGTTTAAATCCAGTCCCAAAGCTTTAGAATCCTCCTCCACAGACCCAACACAGGACCACACGTAAGAAATGGATTTTTTGTACATATCGTCAATCAAAAACAAAGGAGACCTTGTGTATAGCTTTAACCACATCAGCCGAAAGACAGTTCCTATCAGTTAGCGCCCTTCACTTCCATTTGACAAGAAGTGCCATATTCAAATCTTTTAGACTCCCCACGCCAAGGCCTCATTTACTTTGGGAAACATTATCCTACGCCAAGCAACCCGACTTATTTTCTTAGAAGAATCATTACCCGCCCATAAGAGCCTCCTTCTTATACTTTCAAGATTATTTATAATTTTACATGGGGCCTTAAACATTGAGAAAAAGTATGAAGGAAGGTTGCCAAGAACTGATTTTACCAGAGTAAGTTTGCCACTAAAGGATAAAGTTTTATCTTTCCAAGTGGTTAAACGGTTTTTGTACTTCTAAACTATAGGATCCCAATACTTATATAGTTTCATATTTGCCCCGAGCGGGAGACCCAAGTGAGAGATAGGGAGAGAATCTGCCTTGCATCCCATTTGCTGAGCCATCTGATTAACCTCATCCTCCGAGCACCCAACCCCAATCAATCAACATTTACCATAATTAATACAAAGACCAGAAATCATATAGAAACACCAAAGAATTCTCTTTAAGGTTCATAAGATTTTGATGATCCCACTCACCCAATAAAGTAACATCAGCATATGAGGTGTGAGAGATGACATGTTGTAACACCTCATAAAATCGTGTCCAATAATGTATTAACACGTGTCCCTAATCCTAATTATGTCAAACGTTGACTAGGAGGGACTATGATCGCCAAACCGTTAAAACTTCGAAAATGAGATGACTGAAAGTGTCAACATGCTTAAACTAACCCTCTGAGTGACATTATACGGTATCCGTATTCTCATATTAAGCCACTTGTTGGATAAGTGAAACCGTTTACGATAAACTCAAAAGTTTCGGTAACGGAGGTTAAAAGTGTCAACATGTTAATAGTACCTCTGAGTAACCTTTTAACGAATCCAGAACGTTATGATATTCAATCATACTCTTAGAAATACCTAATATTGGCCATTTAAGGCTTCATGCCATTAAACGATAAAATACGAAAGTTTACAAGCTCGGTTACTATTTTCGACAACTGCGGAAGTCTACCGATTCTCGTGATTTGAATACGGACCCTATATACAAATCCAAATATTTTACATACAATAAAATCTTGTGTTTTATTGATAAGGATGTGAAGATGTCCATCGTTCAAAATTTCGATCGTTTTCGTGTACGTTAAAGCCTTTTACGCATTTTTGCGAAACGCGTAACCGTACAACCGAATGAACCGACATCCGTGATATTCCCGGACATAATCCAAGTCACAAATGCCTTAACACCTTTATTAAGCCTAGAAATTAGGATTAAAAGGGGTTACGGGTGACAAAACGCGACGAAACAAAGTCCAAGGGCCAAACGTGTCAACATTTGAAAGTTTATTGCTGACCAGGGTCCATACGGACCGTAAGAATGGACCTATACGGTCCGTAAGCATACCTGCAGATATGAATTTTGCTTGCCAGCCACACAAAGCTGTCAATACCTCTCTAATCAAAACTAGGGGCTTGTATGTTGTTTGTGACACGTTAAGGGGCACTTGTAATCATCCTAAGAAGCCTCTAAACACCTGGAATGATCTCCTTGATCCTCTTCAACTATAAATAGGTGACTAAGTGTTGAATTCTTTGTTCAAACTTGCACCTATCCTTCTTTCTTTCTATAAACTCTCCTTTGGAGGTTCCTGAGCAATTGGGAGCTTCCCCTTCAGTTTCTTCAGTCCTAAGGACCACAAGTAAGTGATCCTTTCATGGCTAGTTATTTTACTTGGCTCTTAAAGCCGAAAAGTCAAGCGTTTATGATAAACGCTTTGACATTTAGTTAGACCTTAAACGGTCAAGCCATTGTTCGCAACGAACATGGCTACGTGATCGTAATTAGGTAGGTGTTAATCCCTCAAAAGGGCACCTCCTAAGAATCACGTTTGTTTGGTCAATTGATGTCACACCCCAACCGATGGCGGAAACATCGGGGCGCGGCACTGAGCGAAACAGATTGTCAAAGAGAAATCCATAACAACTAATTTTACCTGATAATTAAATATTATGTCCCATACCATAACTTATCTAAATAAAGCAGTTATTACAGACATAGATATCTCAAGACAAAACATTGTTCCGACAACTCAGAATTTAAATTGTTTGTTTGTTTCTAGACTCTCTCCTACATGAATCCACATAGCAGGCATCCTAGCATCTCAAACACACCTGCCACATACGTTAAAATAACGGTCAATACACATAGTGTAAAGGTGAGCATACAAGTTTAATGGTATAAATGGATAGCGCAAAAGTTTACGCATAACCAACATGTAACATGTAGCAAAGTGAAGCTAGTAGGTTATCGACAATGAAATATGCACAGACGTGACTGCGACTTGTAGAATGCGCAACACATATCCCCACTAGGACACGTGAAGTAAAGCCCTTAACAACCCCTGTCCACGACAGGTGCTGAGTCCAAACTATCGTACTATCGTTGCTAAGGTGTCAGGCAACAATCACTGTGTAAACATAACATAAAAGCATTCATTGAGTAACACATATAACATGCAATATCGGTCAGCGTGTAAAAGTATTGCGTTGTGTGATTGTTGTATTTTGATATAGATAACGTATGTAACACCAAAAGTGCGTAAATAAAAAAGGGATCGAGTATACTCACAGATCGTGTTTAGTAAATAAACCTTCTCTAGGATTGAAGGGAGCGCTGAGGGATTAGCCTGAACAGTTAACGATAGCATAAGCGATGAATGACGCGTTAAACGAGGAAAAGTGACTGGGTGACGAATGGTCATCCGATCGGATGACAATCTGAATGGATGGTCATTAGATCGGATGTTAATCCGTTCGGATGGTCATCCAGTCGGATGGCCATTCGGTCGGATTAACATTCGTTTGGGATGGATGTGTTTGTGTATGATGGCTTTGAAGTTTTTGTTGTAGCACTTTAAAATCAGAGAAGTATCTCAACCTTTCAGGTCGTTCGATCGAACAGCCGTTCGATCGGAAGGCGATCCGATCAGCGAGGTATTTCTCAGAGAACAAGTTCACAGCAGGATGGTCATTCGATCGGATGATCTTCCAATCGGATGGCAATCCGTTAGAAACAGATGCTCTTTGAAAATTGCAAGATTGCAAAATGTTTAAATGTTGAAGACCAATTGTCGTCCGATCGGATTGTCGTTCGATCAGATGGCAATCCGATCGGACGGCAATCCTTTCGACAATCTAATCGTTTTGAAACCTGAGACGTTTTACTAAGTTTGAAAAGTTTGCGGTTTGATCGAGACGGTATGACAACGTGTTAAACAACAGAAACCCCGCCGAGCCCAAGTTGTCCGATCGAAGTGGGAATCACCCCAGCCTGATCAGTTAACTGTTCGTGACGGTTGTTCATGTTTAACCCGAAATCGGTGGTCTCCTTGATAGGAATCAGATCTTGGACCGACACTTCACTAGGAAACGAGTAGAAGGCCTGAACGAGATCCGATTCTATCGGTTTTGAGTGCATTGAATGTAAAAGAGTTGAAAGAAAGTTTAGAAACCATCTTTCAATCCTTTTAATCTCGAAAATGTTTAGTCTTATTGCGAAATCAGTGCTTAAACATGTCGAAATCTCTTAGATCTGAGTTGTTCTTGGCGGAATGAGGCCAAAACTTGAAGTTCATAAGAACCCCATGATGACATCATCCTAGAACACCTCAAATCCGCTGATTTCACGGTTAAAAGTGAAGATTCAAAGGTGAAAATGATGAAGTGTGTGTAGATGATAGATGTACAGGATTTGAGTTGAAAACTTACAACAATCGCGAGAGATCGAGAGAAAATAGGGCTTGAGCATGCTGGCCGGAGAGAGAGCTATCACATCACTGTTTGTGATGTGACAGGAGGTATTTATAGGATTCCAAAAGAGGAAAGTGTGCACATCCAACGGATCAGATGGCAAGCCGATCGGATGGCCATCCGATCGGATGGTCATCCGTACGGATGACCATTCGATCGAATGGTCATTCGATCAAAGGTTTGCCGCGGGTGAGTTTCTGCGTTTCGTTTTACGTGTCGAGTGTTGCGATGCGTTTAAGCGAGTGCCGATTAAGCGATGCGATCGATTTAGATAATAGTCACACAAATATCATAACTAACATGCAACAACATAATATAACTTGCGTTTAGCATTTGCGATTAGATTGCGTTGCGATAGAGTTGCGATTGCGTTTCGATAAATTACCACAAACATCAAGTAAACATGCACAAGTAACACATAAGTAGCACACACACGTAAAACAATATATAGAACTTATAAATCAAGTTGCGAATGCGATTGCGATACGATTAGTGATAAAGCGATAAATAGATTAAGACAAGCATCGATTAAACCTTGATTGTTATAGATACTCCACATAATACAACTAAAGCAAACAACTAATTGGATTTGATTACAAGTCAAGAAGTAAAATCAATAGTTAAGCAAGGAGTGACAGATCGCAGTTAAGCAATCTTTTCTTCCTTTGACTTTGACTTTGACTTGTACTTTGACTTTCGAAACGCGGGTTGTTACAGCCTCCCCTTCTTTAGGGAATTTCGTCCCGAAATTAAGGCGCAGGCATAACGAAAAGCTGTGGATATTTCGCCTTCATGTCACTTTCGAGTTCCCAGGTGAACTCTGCGCCGCGTTTGCCTTCCCAGCGAACCTTCACAATGGGAATGCGTGAGCGCCTAAGCTTCTTGGTTTCTCGATCCATGATCTCGACAGGCTTCTCCACGAAGTGTAATGTTTCGTCCACTTGTCGATCCTCAAGTGGCTCTTGTAAATCTTGCTTGGCTAGACACTTTCTGAGGTTCGAAACGTGGGAAGTCGGGTGGACGTTACTAAGTTCCTCCGGTAGTTCGAGTCTGTAGTCCACTTGCCGATCCTTTCCATAATCTTAAAGGGTCCAACATATCGAGGTGCGAGCTTTCCTTTCTTACCGAATCTGATCACACCCTTCCAAGGTGATACCTTTAGGAGTACATGATCGCCAACGTCAAATTCAAGGGGCTTGCGGCGTCTATCGGTGTAACTTTTCTGACGACTCCGAGCTTTCAGCAGATTGTCTCGAATTTGGAGGATCTTGTCAGTCGTTTCTTGTAGCAGCTCAGGACCGGTTATCTGCGCATCTCCGATCTCATGCCACACAATAGGCGATCGACATTTTCTTCCGTATAATGCCTCAAACGGTGCCATTTGAATACTAGAATGATAACTGTTATTGTACGAGAATTTAACCAAAAGTAAGTGTGCGTCCTAATTACCACCGAAATCTATGACACACGAGCGAAGCATATCTTCAAGGGTACGAATCGTTCTTTCAGTCTGACCGTCGGTTTGGGGATGGAAAGCGGTACTTAGATTGAGAGTAGTACCGAGAGCAGATTGAAACGTTTCCCAAAGACGCGAGGTAAACCGGCTATCGTGGTCAGAGATGATGTCACAAGGCGTCCCGTGTCGACAAATGATCTCGTCGGTGTAGATTCGGGCTAATTTTTCTACCTTAAAGTCTTCTCGTATCGGCAGAAAATGAGCAGATTTAGTCAAACGGTCAACGACAACCCAGATGCTGTCGTGACCTGATGGCGTGCGCGAGAGTTTTCTTATGAAGTCCATAGCTATACTCTCCCCTTTCCACATAGGGATCTCAGGTTGAACGAGTAAGCCAGAGGGTCTTTGTTGTTCGGCCTTGACTTTCGAACAAGTCAGGCACTTCGAAACATAGATAGCTATATCTTTCTTCATGCCCGGCCACCAGTACTTGTAGCGAAGGTCCTGGTACATCTTATTGGCACCGGGATGAATAGAATATCGAGACTTGTGGGCTTCATCCAGTAGAATTTGTCGTAAGTTAGTGCGCTTGGGAATCCAAATTTGGTCTAAGTAATGGAATATCCCATTCGACTTATTCACTAACTGTTCGCCATTATGGAGAATCCTTTCCTTCTTCAGAGTGCGTTCGGTAAAACAAGCATGTTGAGCGTCACGGATAAGAGTTTCGAGATTGTGCTGGGCGTGAATATTACGAACGCTATGCAAATAGCTTCGTCTGCTGAGGGCGTCGGCAACGACATTTGCTTTGCCAGGATGATAACGAATTTCACAGTCGTAATCATTAAGAAGTTCAACCCATCGTCGTTGGCGCATATTCATTTCCTTTTGGCTGAGAATGTGTTGTAGGCTCTTATGGTCTGTGAAGACCGTACACTTGGTACCGTAATGGTAGTGTCGCCAAATTTTCAACGCAAAAATAACTGTACCAAGCTTGAGATAGTGGGTTGTATAGTTCTTCTCGTGGATCTTGAGCTGACGAGACGCGTAGGTGATAACCTTGTCTCGTTGCATGAGAACACAACCGAGACCAAGGTTCGAGGCATCACAATAGACAATGAAGTCATCGTTTCCGTCGGGTAAAGCGAGAACGGGAGCATTGCAGAGCATATGCTTGAGAGTTTGAAAGGCAGTCTCCTGTTCAGTTCCCCAAACAAAAGGCTTGTCTTTATGCGTCAAAGAGGTAAGCGGAACGTCGATTTTTGAGAAGTCAGCGATGAATCGATGGTAATAGCCCGCCAATCCAAGGAACGAACGAACGTCGGTGGTGATTTTAGAGTAACCCAACTCTTACCAGCTTCGATTTTCGCGGGGTCGACGTGTATACCTTGACTATGACGATGTGACCGAAGAATTGAACCTCCTCCAGCCATAATTCACACTTGGAGAACTTGGCATAGAGTCGATTCCCTTGGAGTAGTTCGAGAACCAAACGTAGATGCTGCGTGTGTTCGGCTTTCGACTTCGAATAGATAAGGATGTCGTCGATGAATACGATGACGAAGCGGTCAAGAAATGCTTTGCACACACGGTTCATCAAACCCATGAAAACCGCGGGTGCGTTGGTTAAACCAAATGGCATTACGACGAATTCATAATGGCCGTATCGGGTTCGAAAAGCGGTTTTCGGTATATCTTCCTCCTGGATTCTTAACTGGTGATATCCTGAGCGTAAATCAATCTTCGAGAAACACGTAGCACCTTGTAATTGGTCAAACAAATCATAGATTCGAGGCAAGGGATAACGATTCTTGATAGTCAGCTTATTCAACTCCCTATAGTCGATGCACATCCGGAACGACCCGTCCTTCTTTTTGACGAAAAGAACTGGCGCGCCCCAAGGAGAGGTGCTAGGGCGAATGAAGCCTTTGTCAAGTAA
This sequence comes from Helianthus annuus, assembly GCF_002127325.2. Taxonomy (NCBI): domain Eukaryota; kingdom Viridiplantae; phylum Streptophyta; class Magnoliopsida; order Asterales; family Asteraceae; genus Helianthus; species Helianthus annuus. The sequence goes on from NC_035440.2 coordinate 85,745,349, forward strand.
TTTCTGGAGTTGACTCGAGAGTTCATGCATTTCGGACGGAGCGAGACGATAAGGAGATTTTGCAACAGGATTAGCTCCAGGAATGAGGTCAATACGAAAATTTATATAATGACTCGGGAGTAAACCAGGTAAATCATCAGGAAAGACCTTAGGAAAATCATGAACCACAGGCACCTTATCCATTTCCTTAACTTCCTTTCTCTCTGCTACTACAATGTGCGCCAAGAAAGCTTGGTATTCCTTGCGGAGATGCTTGCTAGCCTGGACACACGACAAAAGCTTGAGACCTTTCGAAGGAGTTTCGCCATGCATACAAAGTTGATCACCATTAGCGAGCGAGAACCGAATCATCTTATCGAAGCAAACAACTTCAGCACGATTTTCACGAAGAAAATCCATGCCTACTATGATGTCAAAACTACCGAGCTGCATCGGAATAAGTTTGATAGGGAAGGCGTGATTGTTGAGTTCAAGCGTACAATCTCGTAGAACAGAATTGACAGCGACGGTTCTTCCAGTGGCAACTTCAACATCGAACATCGAGGGGAGATGGGTGTGCTTACGATTAAGGAGCTTTTCGAATTCAAACGATACAAAACAGTTATCTGCTCTAGTATCAAACAAACACGAAGCATATATACCATTCACAAGGAACGTACCATTAACCACGTTGTTGTCTGCTTGATCGTGGCGGGCGTTGATGTTGAAAGCACGTTCGCGGGCTGCTACTGCTGCTGTTGAGGCTGCTGCTGTTGATGTTGTTGTGGCTGCTGCTGTGGCTCTTGCTTCACCACTCTGTTAGGGCACATGTTCGCAAAGTGGTTGGGATCACCACATGCAAAGCAAGCTCTAGCGTGAGCAGCGGGTGCAGGAGCTTGTTGGCCTTGAGGAGCAGGAAGGAGAGCTTGCAGTGCAGGAGCTTGACCTTGACCTGGAGCTAGAGCTTGATGTGGACCAGTACGGCAATTGGCAGTATACTGGCCATACATGTTGCAGTTAAAACAGAATCTGCAAGCAATCCCCATGGGATGATGATAGGTACAGGTAGGGCAGAGCGGGTGAGGACCAGTATATGCACGCTTAGCCGGCGGTGCATAGGTCACTGGGGACATTACTTGGCGGTTCTGGGGTTGCGGTTGAGCAGAGATAGCTTGAAGCGGAGCGGCGGCTGTGACATCGTAGTTCTTGCTACTGTTGTTGTTGTTGTTGTTGTTGTTGTTCTTTCTCTCGCGGACGGAGGACTTTGAAGCTTGCGGTGCGGCGGCGGTTTCAGCGGTGGGACCGGCGGTGACTTGATGAAAGCTCTTCAGAGTGTTCTTGAAGTACCCAGCGAGAACTCGCTTGTCGTTTATCTCAGCGACGAGTAGGTAGGTTTCTTCAATTGTTGTTGTCTTCGTGACTTGCACGAAGTCAGCAACACAATCCGGTAAGGCTCGAATGTACTTCTTGATCGTCATGTCAGGTGTTGCCACCTGGCTTGGACAGATGATACTCAGCTGTTTGAAGCGGGCAGTAAGACCAGTGTTGTCGCCACCGTCTTGCTTGATATGCCAGAACTCATTCTCCAGCTTCTGGAGCTCGTGAGGGGGGCAAAATTCCTTCATCATGAGGTCTTTCAACTCCTCCCAAGTGAGTCGAAAGGCTGCATCATTCCCACATTTGTTCCTTTCGACAGTCTAGCACTCCAGAGCTCTGGACTGGAAGACGCCGGTAGCGTTGACAGTTCGTAGGTGTTTCGGACATCCGCTCTGATGGAGCATGAATTCGATTGAATCGAACCATTGAAACATCGCGGTAGGTCCATCTTCGCCCGTAAAGTCTTTTGGGCCGCAGGCCTTAAACTGCTTAAAGCTGAAAGTACCCTTAGGCGAGTCAGTCCTTGATTCTTCAGAGGATTTGCTGGCATTCTCATTCAGCTCACTGACGATTTGAGGGATAACTTTAGCTATTTGCTTAGCGACGAGAATCACGATGCGTTTGTCCTCGTGATTGCGGCGAGCGGTGCGGGAGTGAAACGATCCAAATGACGACATTGTCTGCAACAGACATCGCCATAGGACTCAAACACTATATAATCGAATCTCACCTCTCACGCACTACTACTAAATAAAGCTCTGGAACACAAATAATCACATAAGCACATATTCACATAGGCACATAAACCACAGAAACACATAAGCACATAGAGCACAAAAGCACATAAGGCACTTAGAACACAACAACCTTCAGGACACATTATATTTTGCACGTATTCACCTTTCTATATTGCAGATATTCACCTATCATTCAAGGTTCACGCGTTCGAAAATTGCGATTGCGATTAGCGGGTACACATCGAGTAGCACAGCGAGTAACATAACATGCAATTATCCACAACGTATTAGAGATAGATGTGCAGTGCGAGTTGTGTTTGTTGATCAAAGCGAAAAGCGAAAAGCAAAAAGCGTACAAATCACTAAAATCGAAACACACAAACACTTAAAACCACATAAAACATATAAAAGCTCCCATAAAAAGCGATAAATCACAATAAATCACAGAGTCAGTGGTTGCGGGCTCAGAATCGAAACACACAAAATCAGCGATTGCGAGCTTGAAAGCGAAGATAGATTGTCTTGGTTGATAGACGTCGACTACCCAAAATGATTCGACTATTCTCAGAGACTGCGAGTACACGCGTTGGCCTAATAGACTGTGCTCTATCACCGACATACGGTGAATGGCACGCATCCTTTCGGTCATTTACGCAACTCGAGTCATTGGAATCCATCGAGACTTTGGTGAGAGTTTTGTAAAACCAAAATAGAAAGCGGAACGAGTTGTCAAGGTTCGGGTTTCACCCATAACTTAGCGACTACGTTCCTGTTTGTGTGAGAAAATCACGAGATAGAGAAAGAAAATTGCGTCGAAGTACGGATTTCACTCCTGATTCAACGCAAATTCTCTTGTTTATAGTAAAATACGGGTCGAGCAAGCGATCTGATCGAGAGTTTGCGGTTTTCACACCTAGTCTCGATCTAATCACTCGTTCATTTTCGAAAATAGTGCAGTGTGACTGCCTTATGAAAGGCAGTGTGATAGTATAGCATGATTGCGAGTCGATTAAATAAAAGAAATAGGCTCGCACGGAACCCCTACCGGGTTCGCACAAGGCGGTCTGTTGGTGCTTAGACTATAGACTAGGTCGTTTCTAAGACACCGACCTGGACTGGTCGAGTCTTGCCTAATTCCCTATAGTTATGGCTCTGATACCAATCTGTCACACCCAACCGATAGCGGAAACATCGGGGCGCGGCACTGAGCGAAACAGATTGTCCAAGAGAAATCCAAAACAACTAATTTTACCTGATAATTAAATATTATGTCCCATACCATAACTTATCTAAATAAAGCAGTTATTACAGACATAGATATCTCAAGGCAAAACATTGTTCCGACAACTCAAAATTTAAATTGTTTGTTTGTTTCTAGACTCTCTCCTACATGATTCCATATAGCAGGCATCCTAGCATCTCAAACACCTGCCACATACGTTAAAATAGCGGTCAATACACATAGTGTAAAGGTGAGCATACAAGTTTAATGGTATAAATAAATAGCGAAAACGTTTACGCATAACCAACATGTAACATGTAGCAAAGTGAAGCTAGTAGGTTATCGACAATGAAATATTCACAGACGTGACTGCGAGTTGTAGAATGCGCAACACATATCCCCACTGGGACACGTGAAGTAAAGCCCTTAACAACCCCTGTCCACGACAGGTGCTGAGTCCAAACTATGGTACTATCGATGCTAAGGTGTTAGGCAACAATCACTGTGTAAACATATCATACAAGCATTCATCGAGTAACACGTATAACATGCAATATCGGTCAGCGTATAAAAGTATTACGTTGTGTGATTGTTGTATTTTGATATTGATAACGTATGTAACACCCAAAAGTGCGTAAAGCAAAAAGGGATCGAGTATACTCACATATCGTGTTTAGTAAATAACACTCTCTTGGATTGAAGGGAGCGCTGAGGGATTAGCCTGAACAGTTAGCGATAGCATAAGCGATGAATGACGCGTTAAACGAGGAAAAGTGACTGGGTGACGAATGGTCATCCGATCGGATGACAATCCGAACGGACGGTCATTCGATCGGATGTTAATCCGTTCGGATGGTCATCCAGTTGGATGGCCATTCGGTCGAATTAACATTCGTTTGGGATGGATGTGTTTGTGTATGATGGCTTTGAAGTTTTTGTTGTAGCATTTTAAAATCAGAGAAGTATCTCTACCTTTCAGGTCGTTCGATCGAACGGCCGTTCGATCGAATGGCCGTTCGATCGAATGGCCGTTCGATTGGAAGGCGATCCGATCAGTGAGGTATTTCTCAGAGAACAAGTTCACAGCAGGATGGTCATTCGATCGGATGATCTTCCAATCGGATGGCAATCCGTTAGAAACAGATGCTCTTTGAAAATTGTAAGATTGTAAAATGTTTAAATGTTAAGACCAATTGTCGTCCGATCGGATTGTCATTCGATCGGATGGCAATCCGATCGGACGACAATCCGTTCGACAATCTGATCGTTTTGAAAGCTGAGATGTTTTGCTAAGTTTGAAAAGTTTGCGGTTTGATCGAGATGGTATGACAACGTGTTAAACAACAGAAACCCCGCCGAGCCCAAGTCGTCCGATCGAAGTGGGAATCACCCCAGCCTGATCAGTTAACTGTTTGTGACGGTTGTTCATGTTCAACCTGAAATCGGTGGTCTCCTTGATAGGAATCAGATCTTGGACCGACACTTCACTAGGAAACGGGTAGAAGGCCTGAACGAGCTCCGATTCTATCAGTTTTGAGTGCATTGAGTGTAAAAGAGTTGAAAGAAAGGTTAGAAACCATCTTTCAATCCTTTTAATCTCGAAAATATTTAGTTTTATTGTGAAATCAATGCTTAAACATGTCAAAATCTCTTAGATCTGAGTTGTTCTTGGCGGAATGAGGCCAAAACTTGAAGTTCATAAGAACCCCATGATGACATCATCTTAGAACACCTCAAATCCGCTGATTTCACGGTTAAAAGTGGAGATTCAAAGGTGAAAATGATGATGAAGTGTGTGTAGCTGATAGATGTACAAGATTTGAGTTGAAAACTTACAAGAATCACGAGAAATCGAGAGAAAATAGGGCTTGAGTGTGCTGGCCGGAGAGAGAGCTATCACATCACTGTTTGTGATGTGACAGGAGGTATTTATAGGATTCCAAAAGAGGAAAGTGTGCACATGTAACGGATCAGATGGCAAGCCGATCGGATAGCCATCTGATTGGATGGTCATCCGTACGGATGACCATTCGATTGAATGGTCATTCGATCAAAGGTTTGCCGCGGGTGAGTTTCGGCGCTTCGTTTTACGTGTCGAGCGTTGTGATGCGTTTAAGCGAGTGCCGATTAAGCGATGCGATCGATTTAGATAATAGTCACATAAATATCATAACTAACATACAACAACATAATTTAACTTGCGTTTAGCATTTGCGATTAGATTGCGTTGCGATAAAGTTGCGATTGCGTTTCGATTAATTACCACAAACATCAAGTAAACATGCACAAGTAACACATAAGTAGCACACACACGTAAAACAATATACAGAACTTATAAATCAAGTTGCGAATGCAATTGCGATGCGATTAGCGATAAAGCGATAAATAGATTAGCGACAAGCATCGATTAAACCTCGATTGTTATAGATACTCCACATAATACAACTAAAGCAAACAACTAATTGGATTCGATTACAAGTCAAGAAGTAAAATCAATAGTTAAGCAAGGAGTGACAGATCGCAATTAGCAATCTTTTCTTCCTTTGACTTTGACTTTCGAAACACGGGTTGTTACAATTGACGAGTCAAAGTAATATTAATTTAAAAAGTCAACAAGTCAGATTTTAAAATAATTACGATCTAAGTTTAAGAGTGTTCTAAAATATGTTTTATCACTTAAACAACTTGGTAATAATGATTAGAACATGTGTAAACATGTTCGGCTCGTCAATTCCAGTTTTAGGGTCGGTTCGCAACCGAAAGTCGTGTAGTTTGACTTCTACGTTGACTTTTGGTTATAAACCGAATTAAACTAGTATGCTACTGATTTTAGGTTCCGTTATGATCGTAATATAATGTAGTATAACCCCATAAGCTTATATTACACGATCGGACTAGGAATCTGAGTTTATGCGCATGTTCCGTTATTATGCCGTAATTTGACTATAATGCCCTTTTGTTTAAAAATAAGGTTTTGAAAAGTAAATGAGCATGCAAATGACTTATGTACTGATAAGTAAACATGTTTAGAATATTTTATGTGCATAACCTAGTCATAAACTAAGTTTACGCGTATAAGCGTAAACTATGCTTAAAAAAAGACTAAAATGCCCTTATAAGTCTAAAATGAGTTTTAAACATAATTTTAGCATAAAACTCATTACCTACTGATATGATATGATAATTAGGATTATTTGGGATGCTAAGTCAGGTTGTAAACTGAGTTTAACTTCAGTTTCGTATATAACGCCGATAAATGACGATAATGCCCTTATGGCACATAAAATGTGTTTTGAGCATAATATTCAAACCAAAACTTTTGCATACTAATATGTTATGACAAATAAAATATTTTAACTATGTAAAGCTGGTCATAACATCAGATTTCATAAACCTTAACATAAATCGTTATTTAACGACATTAACGCCGTTTAGGCGCGTAGTATGGTTTTAAACCATATTTATAAACGAAGACTTGATACCTACTGATTTTATAAACCATTATAAATATTTTTACAGTAGATATAAGTCCTAAACTCAGAATCCCAAATAAGTCATCAAAACTATGTGTGAAATGACCAAAATGCCCCTACGGCGTATAGTTTGGTCTTAAAGCATAAACCACACATATACTTGACATCCTACTGATATGATATCATAATTTAATTAATTTTACAAAATGTTTATGACCATGACATCAGTTTACTCGCAAGCTCCTTTTATAATTTGTAAAAATTATTAAATGCCCTTATGAGGCATAGTTTGATTTTAAAACCTTAACGGGCATACAAGTTAATATCCTACTGCTATTATAACTTGTTTAAAGTGTATTGGCATATGGAACTTGTTCATGACTCATCCGGTTACCCGTCATCTCTTATACGCGTACGGTTAGACTTACGTAACTAATTTACATAAGTTTACCGAAAAAGGTTTAACCTTACCATTTTGTTCTCAAAATCCAGAATGTACAATGTTTACCCATATTATACAAGTCCTAGTACTTATTGGGTTTAAACCACATTCTTTTCAGTATGCGCTTAATCTAGCGAACCTATTCTTAAGTATTAGGTCATATATAAAGGAACTACCTTTGGCTCGTATACATTCTAACAGATAATAAATCTGTACATTCCAGACTATAGTACCCCCCCAGATAATCGGACTTGGGTTAATAATACTTAGACTTGCGGCTCTTTGCCAAATATAGTCTTACTGATTGGAAGCTAGTGTCGTAACCCCCGACCCCTGCCTCGGGAGGCGAGCGGCCGCGACCTACTTAGAGATGGTGGTATCGGTGTTTTATCATTAATTGGCAGCGGAAATTTCATCAGGACCGTAGTTAGGAAATATTTTATCAGAGTAAAACACCACATTTTATATTAATAAATATATTGGGATAAAACCTAAGTTTTTTACAAACAGGTTTATAGGGATAAGCCCTATTTTATTGAAATAAAACATCTTCTTTATTTAGGTAACTTTATAGCCACTTTTCCAAGCCTTCAGTGATGTCCAGCTGGCTTCTATTTGGCTTTCACATTTTGTTACCTGAAACGTGTTTAAAAACATTTTGTCAGTGTGAAATACTGGTGAGTGAATCCCAATTTAATCAAGACAAGTTTTATCATTTTACAGTATTGAGGGCGATCTTGTAATTACATTTTTTATTTTTCTACTTTAACTACCACCCACAGTACTGTCAATCCTGACTTGTGGTAATGTTGCTACTCACAGTGTAGTAACAAATTTTGTATACAAAACCCCAACATACCAACGATAATTGTAGAATTACAAATACTCAATCACTGTGAAATATGATTTAAACATTTGAGATTTTGTAAAAACACTTTGTGAAAAGAGGAATTAGTCACTTTGCAACTTTAGGGTTTTTTCGGTGATTTTCCTGGTTATAATCTATTAATTAAACAATGCACACGCGTTAGTATAATAACCCAAATTTTACATTAGTTATACCCTCCCCGAGACAGTATTCCAATGACTACGTCGGGCAGAGCCTCAACAGCCGTTACGGAGTACTAGATCAATCGGGCAGGGTATCTAATACGTAACAGGCGGTTATGATACTTACAACGAGGTAGAACTTCGTTATTTTTGCGGGTATACTGCCCGAGTATTATAATTACTATGCAGAAATTTGAGAGAGAATGTGAATTGTGAACGAGTTGGGACTGAAGGCCAACGGCCTCTATGTATAGGCCTGTTCGTCCACCTTGTCGCGCCCAGCGTAAGCCGAAGGCAAAGCCTTCGTAGCCCGCGAGCAAGTCTAGGGTAGGCCATAGCTTGTCTGACTCAACCACTAGACCCAACACGTTATTGCCACGTGGCGGCACCGGGTGTGCTTTGATCTTGAGCTGTAGCGGCCCGCGTAAGCCGAAGACATAGTCTTCACGGCCCGCGAGCGATGATGAAAATTTGTTTTTATTTATTTTTTACAAAATTAAAGGTTTTAGGGTCTGTTTTCATATATGGGGTGTATTTTAGGACATTTAGAGATATTCTAAATATTTTAGGGGTGTTGGAAGTGTTTTAGGAGGGTTGTTATATCCTCCCCACCTTGTTTTAGAACTCGTCATCGAGGTCTACTGGAACAGGTGTGGATATTTCTTCTGCATCTCTGATTCAAGTTCCCAAGTGTATTCTGGTCCTCTTTTGGAATCCCATTTCACTTTGACTAGAATCAATCTCTTGTGTTTGAGATTCTTGACTTTCTTGTCTTCAATTTGCAGAGGTCTTTCTATGAACTTAAGTTTCTCGTTTACCTCTATGTCCTTAAGAGGCACTACTAGTGATTCATTGGCTAAGCACTTTTTGAGATTACATACATGAAATACATCATGTATTCCTGCCATTTCCTCTAGCAGTTGTAGCTGGTAAGCTACAGGTCCTATTCTTTTAATAATCCCAAAAGGTCCAACATACCTGGGGCTTAGCTTTCCTTTCTTGATGAATCTGACTACTTCTTTCCATGGAGAAACTTTTAACAATACCTTGTCTCCCACTTGAATTTCCAATGGCTTTCGCCTGTTATCAACATAACTCTTTTGTTGGTCCCGTGCGGCTTTCAGTCTTTCATTGACTTGAATGATCTTGCCCGTTGTTTCTTGTACTATTTCTGGTCCAGACAGTTGCTTTTCTCCAATTTATGCCCAACAGACTAGAGTTCGGCACTTTCGTTGGCATCGCATTGATGCTGGTATGATAGTTGTTGTTGTAGGAAAACTCTATTAATGGTAAGTGATCGTCCCAATTTCCTCCGAAATCAATTACACAAGCTCTAAGCATGTCTTCCATTGTCTAAATCGTCCTTTCGCTTTATCCCTCCGTTTGAGGATGATAAGCGGTGCTTAGATTTAGCTTGGTTCCCATTGCTTTTTGGAAACTTGTCAAAAAATGAGAAGTGAAACGGCTATCTCTATCAAAAACAATTGATAAAGGAATTCCATGTAATGAAACTATTTCATTTACCTACAACTTAGCTAATTGTTCCATACTGAAAGTTTCCTTCATCGGCAAGAAATGAGCTGACTTAGTTAACCTGTCTACAATTACCCAGATGGTATCATTACCTTTTCTTGTCTTGGGTAATTTGGTAACAAAATCCATTGTTATCAATTCCCACTTCCATATTGGCATTTCTAATTGTTGCAACAAACCTGAGGGTTTCTGATGTTCAGCTTTTACTTGTGAACAAGTTAGACACTTAGCAACATAAGCTGCTATATCCTTTTTCATTCCTATCCACCAGAAATTTTTTCTTAAGTCTTGATACATTTTATCACCTCCAGAATGCATCGTATACTTAGACTTATGGGCTTCTTCTAATATATGGTGGCGTAGGTTTCCTAGTTTAGGTATCCACATTCTTTTCTTATGGAATCTCCAAATTCCATCTGTTCCTTGTTCTAGCTCCTTAATCATTCCTTTCAGTTTCTCAGTATCGTCCTTGATTACTGATTCTTGTACTTCTCTAATTTGCTCATTTAAATCTACTTGTAGATTTAATTTAAGAGAACGTACTCTTTTTGGCTTTTCGTGATATTTTCAACTTAAAGCATCAGCTACAACATTAGCCTTTCCTGCATGATACTGGATATTACAATCATAATCACTAAGTATCTCCATCCAGCGTCTTTGTCTCATATTTAACTCCTTTTGCCCGAAAACATATCTTAAACTCTTATGATCGGTAAAAATGATAAACTTACTACCGTAAAGGTAATGTCTCTAAATTTTCAGGGCAAAAATTATAGCCCCTAATTCTAAATCATGGGTTGAATAGTTTTCTTCATGATTCTTAAGTTGTCTAGATGCAGAAGCTATAACCTTTTAACGTTGCATTAACACACATCCATAACCTAACTTAGAAGCATCACAATAGGCTACAAAGCCTTCCGTTCCTTTTGGTAACGCTAGTATGGGTGCGTTGGTTAATCTTTGCTTAAGAATTCTAAAGGCTTCTTCTTGTTTTGGTCCCCATTCAAACTTAACAGACTTACAGGTTAACTTAGTTAAGGGGGAATGACTATTCTGGAAAAATCTTGAATAAACCTCCTATAATAAGTAGCCAATCCTAGAAAACTTCTAACCTCGGTTGGTGACTCAGGGGTTTTCCATTTAGTAATTGCCTCAATCTTTGTAGGATCCACATGAATTCCGTCATGATTGACTAAATGTCCAAGAAACTGCACTTCTTCTAACCAAAATTCGCATTTTGAAAATTTAGCATAAACCTTTTCTTTTCTCAGCAAATTTAGAAGTGCATACACATGCGCTGCATGTTCCTCTTTACTCTTAGAGTAAATGAGAATATCATCTATAAAGACAATTATGAATTTATCCAAACATGGCTTACATATTCGGTTCATCATGTCCATAAATGCGGCCGAGGCACTGGTTAAACCAAATGGTATGACAGTAAATTCATAATGGCCATACCTTGTTCTGAAAGGGGTCTTAGGAATATCTTCTTCCTGTACCTTTAATTGATGATATCCTGAGCGTAAATCGATCTTAGAAAAGAATCGATCTCCTTGCAGTTGATCAAACAGATCATCGATTCTCGGTAATGGGTATCAATTTTTAATCGTGACCTTGTTCAATTCACGGTAATCAATGCACATACGCATTGACCCGTCTTTCTTTTTGACGAATAGGATCGGTGCTCCCCATGGTGATTAACTTGGCTGTATGAATCCCTTTTCCAAAAGTTCATTCAGTTGTTTCTTCAATTCTTGCATTTCTGCCGGTGCCAAACGGTAAGGTGCTTTGGCAATTGGTGCTGTTCTTGGTAGAAGATGAATTCTAAATTCAACTTTCCTGTCTGGAGGTAATCCTGGTAATTCTTCTGGAAACACATCTGGAAACTGAGATACTACCAGAATATCTTTCAATTCCTTTCCTTTAGTGTTAATGATTATAGAAATCAAATATACTAATGACCCTTTTCTTGCATAACTGGCTGTTTTCATCACATAAATGAATTTTGTGGATCTAGATGGCTTATCTCCTTTAATTATGATCTTTTCACCCTTTGGTGAATTTACTTGAATTGACTTTTGATCACATAGAATACTGGCTTTATTGGATACTAACCAATCCATTCCTAATACAACATCAAATCCTGCCAGATTCATTGGATAAAGATTTGCAATAAACTTTTGATTTAAAAATTCTATTCTTGCTCCCTGTAAGATTTCGGTAATCTTAATGGTTTCCCCATTTGCTGTCTCTACCAGACATTCTTGTTGAAGTTTAGTTAATGGTTGATCGAGAAATTTACAAAATGAAGCATTAATAAAACTTTGGTTTGCACCAGAGTCAAATAATACTTTAGCAAAAACATCATTAACTAAAAACGTACCGGCAATCACGTCCGGGATCAGCTTTGCTTCTTCTACTGCCAAAACAAATGCCCTAGCATTTTTATTAGTCTTGTTGTTCATGGCTGGAGCTAGTTTCAGACAATTCAGCTTGATATGCCCTTTTTCTCCACAGTTGAAGCACACTCCATTACTGGGTTTCTTCCTACAATCTTCTTCCTTGTGTCCTGGTATCTTGCAGAAGTTACAGTAGGTGGAGCATCTTCCTGAATGCTTCTTCTTACAGGCCTTACAGTAAGGTGCGGAGGTAGTACCTACGTTTTTCCCATGGTTGGAATTTCCATAGCGAAATTATTAGGTAAGCTTTTGAGCTAGGTTCCTCCTCTGGTTCTCTTCTTGTGTTCGTACTAATTCATCAGTCAAGGTGTTTGCTAGTTCTACAGCTTCTTCTATAGTTTGTGGTCTAGCTGCCTCTACTACATGTCTAATCTCACTGATTAATCCCCAGATGTAACGGGAAATTAATACTGGTTCTGGTGATGCAAGGGTTGGCACTATTCTAGCATATTCAAAGAATGTAGTAGTGTAACCCTTACTATCTATTCTAGTCATTCTAAGGTTTAAAAATTTGTTGGCTATCTGTTCCTTTTCATTAGGAGGAGATAATTTCTTTTCCACCATGTTCTTAAACTCATTCCATTCCATATTATAGACCATGTCACTTTCCCTAGATTGGAGGATAGTGTTCCACCATTCTAAAGCCGAGTTTTTAAACAGATTGGAGGCGAACATTATCTTATCCTCTTATGCGCACTTGCTTATTTTTAAGACTGCCTCAGTCTTTTCTATCCAGCGTAAAGCTGCAATGGCTCCTTCATTGCCCGAGAATTCCATTGGTTTACAAGACCAGAATTCTTTATAAGAACAACCATAAGACATGGTTCTTCTTCTTTTTGGAATGGGCATTTGAAGTATTGGTCCATTGTTTCCACTATTACTTTTATTATTATCCGCTTCTTTAACCGTTTTGATAATATATGGCATTGCGTCTATAATCCCTTGTGCCACTATGTGTTGGATGGCACTATTATCTATCTGGTTTCCGTTATTATCGTTATTCTGTTTTTCTTGATTCACTTCGTTGTCCATCTGGATTATAAACATTTACCAAGTATTAATATCATGAAACAATATTGAATGCGTATAATCACACAACAACACATTGATCCAAAATCGTCGTCGTTGCGACCTTTACTCTATCTTATATATGCATCTATATCTATTACAACCACAACTGAAATTTAAAAAAAATTACAATACTAGTATGCATCAATAACTATAAGATTATCTATTTTAGTTGATTATATATATAGGACAAAGATCCGTTAGGAACCACCCTTTATTGCGAGAACCGCGAGAACCAGTGTGAACACAAAGAGTAATTCCTAAAAAAATCTAAAAAACACCCAAATTTTTTTTTTATTTTTTTACTTTTTTTTTGGGAAAAATCTCTATCTTTTGTTAATAAAAAAATTAAAAAAAATTTCAAAAAAATAAAATAAAATAAAAATTCGAGTAACAGTTATCCATGCACATGTGCATATGTATCATTTTTTTTGACAAGTTCCGTAATCCATTACAAATATTAGTCAATTGCACTTTCATTTACACTGACACGTGTAATACACTACTTTTTACGTTAACAATATTAGAAATGCACATGTGCATCTATATGTATCAGCATGAAATAAGGTTTTTATACACTACTTTGAATACACTTTCTCTTTCATCTATCCTTCCATCCATAATACACAAACATGCACATGTGCATATGTATCATTTCTTTGACAAATTTCTTAACTTATTACAAATATTAGACAATTGCACTTTCATTTACGCTACCATATGTAATATACTACTTTCTACATTACCAATATTAGAAATGCACATGTGCATCTATATGTATCAACATGAAATAAGGTGTTTTGGTACACTACTTTGAATACACTTTCCCTTTCATATATCAAACCATCCCTAATACACTACCATTACCTCCTACCATCCATAATACAACATCATTACCTCTAACCATCCATAATACAATACCATTACCAATATTTTCACTTTATTACATGTATATCAACACCATTTATACCATCCAATCATCATATTACATCATAAAGTAACAACTATAGCCAAACCATCAACCACTAGATATAACTAACCAAAAAACATGTATATGGGGCCTACTTCTCCATTCAAAATCACAAACTTTTTGTACCAAAAAATGTTATATCATGGTTATACCTAATGATGCACATGTGCATTTTGAATATTGGTGATGTAAAAAGCAGTGTATTACAGATGGTATTGTAAATTAAAGTGCAATTGTCTATTACTGATAACGTATTACGGAATTTGTTGAAGTAATGATACATATGCACATGTGCATGGATAACTGTTACTCGAAAAAAAACGTTTTTTCTTGGTAACTAAATATAGCGATTTTTGTTAAAATATTAAAAAAAATATAAAAATTTTTTGAGTGCTTTTTTGATTTTTTTTTAGATTTTATTTTGTGTTCACATTGGTTCTCGCGGTTCTCGCAATAAGGGTGGTTCTTGCATGAACCTTACCCTATATATATATATATATATATATATATATATATATATATATATATATATATATATATATATATATATTCTTCAAACTTACACACATATATTATTATTATTATTATTATTACTATTACTGATAGGGGTTCATCCAATATTGCATGTTGTGCTTGTCATATTTCCAAACGAGTCTTTCCCCTATCTGTCTCATCCTTTCATTTCCTTCTAATATCTCCTCACCAAAGGTGCAGAGTTCTTGCACATTCTCAGTGCTCATGGGTGGTGCGGGTGCTGGTATCGGGTCAGAGTATTGTGGCATGGGTTCTTCGTAAGGGTACGGGTTCTCTAGAATCTCCCTGATATATTGGTCATTGTCCCAGTAGGGATCTAGAGGGTCAAGGTCTGGGTAAGGTGCTAGGTTTTGCATGGGTTCGTCTTGTGGGTGGAGTTCTGGGTAGCTCCTATGGTCTTCAAACCATGGGTAATAGTCTGGGGGATGGGGTGCTGGTATTCTCGGGATTTCAGCTGGGTCGAAAGTAGGTGCTGGGATTTGGTTTCCTGGGTTGGGCTCAATATCCATGGGTTGTGTTGGGAATAAGGGTAGTGGCTGCGGTGCTATGAGTTATTCTAGGTTCGGGTCTGCGGCTGTGGTAGCAAGTATGTGGAAATTGGCTAGTCTCCTATCGATTATATCCTGAGTTTGAGTGTTCATTTCTCTATTCGCGGCTGCTAAAGCTCGATGTTGCTGTAGTTTTCTCATCCTTTTTCTAAGCTCGTGAGCTCCTCTGCTGAACCATCCTCTCTTCTTGGGAGGGAATGTCTCTTCAGATTGTGCCTTGAATTCGAAAATCCCTTCTTCGGTGTCAGCCGAATACCCCGAGGGGGTAGGCTGGGAAGAGGTTCCTTCGTCCCTAGGTGAGCTGGACAATTGACGGTAAGCGTCCGAAGGTCCTTGGTCACTCATACTGTAAACTAACAAATTTTCAAATAACACAAAACGATAATATACAGATATGCACGTAACCACGTAGATTATTTCTTAACAAAATGGATAAAATTTTGGTGTCAGCGGAAGACTTCTGTGGCTGAATCAGTGGCTGTAGCTCTGATACCACCTGCTGTCGCAACCCCCGACCCCTGCCTCGGGAGGTGGGCGGCCGCGTCCTACTAATAGATGGTGGTATCGGTGTTTTATCATTAATTGGCAACGGAAATTTCATTAGGACCGTAGTTAGGAAATATTTTATCAGAGTAAAACACCACATTTTATATTAATAAATATATTGGGATAAAACCCAAGTTTTGTTACAAACAGGTTTATAGGGATAAACCCTATTTTATTAAAATAAGGCATCTTCTTTATTTAGGTAACTTTATAGCCACTTTTCCAAGCCTTCAGTGCTGTCCAGCTGGCTTTTATTTGGCTTTCACATTTTGTTACCTGAAACGCGTTTAAAAACATTTTGTCAGTGAGAAATACTGGTGAGTGAATCCCAATTTAATCAAGACATGTTTTATCATCTTACAGTATTGAGGGCAATCTCGCAATTACATTTGTTTATTTTTCTACTTTAATTACCACCCACGGTACTATCAATCCTGACTTGTGGTAATGTTACTACTCACAGTGTAGTAACAAATTTTGTATACAAAACCCCAACATACCGACGGTAATTGTAGAATTACAAATACTCAATCACTGTGAAATATAATTTAAACATTTGAGGTTTTGTAAAAACACTTTGTGAAAAGAGGAATTACTCACTTTGCAACTTTAGGGTTTTTCCTGTGATTTTCCTGGTTATAATCTATTAATTAAACAATGCACACGTGTTAGTATAATAACCCAAATTTTACATTAATTATACCCTCCCCGAGACAGTATTCCAACGCCTACATTGGCCAGAGCCTCAACAGCCGTTACGGAGTACTAGATCAATCGGGCAGCGTATCTAATACGTAACCGGGGGTTATGATACTTACAATGAGGAAGAACTTCGTTATTTTAGCGAGTATAATGCATGGGTATTATAATTACTATGCAGAAATTTGAGAGAGAAAGTGAATTGTGAACGAGTTGGGACTGAAGGCCAACAACCTCTATATATAGGGTTGTTCGTCCACCTTGACGCGCGCTGCGTAAGCCGAAGGCAAAGCCTCCGCGGCCCACGAGCAAGTCTAGGGTAGGGCTTAGCTTGTCTGACTCAACCACTAGACCCAACACGTTATTGCCACGTGGCGGCACCGGGTGTGCTCTGATCTTGAGTTGTCGCGGCCCGCGTAAGCCGAAGACATAGTCTTCGCGGCCCGCGAGCGATGATGAAAATTTGTTTTTATTTATTTTTTTACAAAATTAAAGGTATTTAGGGTCTGTTTTCGTATATGGGGGTGTATTTTAGGACATTTAGAGATATTCTAAATATTTTAGGGGTGTTGGAATTGTTTTAGGAGGGTTGTTATAGCTAGCAAAGGTAAATACCCTTGACTTAATTTAGTGTAAACTTGGGATGGCAAATATGTCTCTTGGGATGGTTATTACATAAGTAAGTCGCCTATGATGGCGCAAAAGTGTAGGAATACGGTTTAATCCGTTTACTTGATAATTATCGTAATTGGGGGTTAATGATACCATGTCCGGACAACCCAATGGGTTAAACCAAGTATATAATCTCGTAACAAGAATAATCCCAAGATATATTTAAAAAAAATCACATACGGGTTATCTATATGTATAAAACTCTTTTCGAAAAACTATTTTTCCTAAGAGTCAGTTAATTGTATTTACCGGCTTTGGCTGACGTATTTTCAAAAGATTGAACAGCAGGTACCGAACCTTACAATAGGCTGGGAATACGGGTCGGCTAGAATGAAGACTAAGGAATTTGCACTCATGATGCTTAAGGCCTATGATGTCTAAAGCTCTGTTTATTTGGATCCTGCCTGTGGGCCTGTATCGAACGCTTGTAATACTTTTATACATTCAAGCTTTATTTTAATAATTTTATTCCAATACTTCCATTGCATATTATTATACTGTGATAACTGTTATCCAACCGTCACGAGTGTACCCATCCGGGCACACCGGAAATCGGGGTGTGACACATGTCCTTCATTGATGTTAGAATATATGTCTTTAATTAAATAAGTATTATTTTAGAGGGTACCTAATTGTAATTGTCTAGCCTATATTAGGATTGCTTGTATTCTCTAATGAAGTATTCAATAACATCGTAACATTTTATTTGATATGGTATTAGAGCCAAATCATCTCAACCCTAATTGCCGCCAGCAACTTCTGGCCAAAAAAAATTCTATCGTCGCAACCTCCGGCCTTCTTCTCAACCTTAATTCCGGCCAATCTTCATCTCCGATCTCATAGCTCAGATCGCTGCTTTCTCTACTCAGGAAAATACAGCCCACAACTCACATAAATTTGCTTTTACCCTCAACCCCACAAACTATGGCTATTGGAGATCAATGGTTGAACCCTTCCTTGTATCCAACAATCTTTTTGGATACATTGATGGTACCATACCATGCCCTCCATCCAAAATAACAACTGAAACAACGATGTCTAAGAACCCAAGTTATTCTCGGTGGGTGGCTAATGATGCCCACGTTCGTATGCTACTCGTATCAACAATTTCAGAATCATCTTTCCAACACGTCTAAGGACAAACCTCACGTGCTATTTGGCTCGCTTTGGAACAAGCCTATGCCCCTGCAACACAATCACATGAGTTTACTGTTAAAACTCAACTCCTCAAAATTTCAATGAAAGGCGATGAGAAACCGGCTGATTACTTGAGCCGTGCCCAAGATTATGCCACGACACTTGCAAATATTGGCGAACCAATGAAAGACAAAGATGTTGTGATGCTTACAATTGCAGGTTTACGGGACGAGTACGATGGTCTCAAAAGCAACCTTCTAACCCGAACTCATGTTGTCAAGTTCAATGAGTTACATGGTTTGATTTCTGACTATGATTTTGTTATCAAAACAGCTGTGCCACCACAGGTTTTTACTGCTGTTGCGAATTCACCATTGACATCCGCTGGCACTGCTGTTGCTGGCTCTACAGGGGTTGTTTCTGCTGCCTATCCAGCCCCTCCACCCAGCCTTGATGCTCTTCAACATTAGCTGCAAATCTTCAACTTATGGCTGCTCAATTCGGGTTTCAATTAAACACCACTTCTAATAACTCTTCGGGTCAGTCTCAGGCTTATTTTGCACCACGATCCTTCAACAATAACCGAGGCAGCCGTGGGCGTGGCTCCTCACGTGGTGGCCGTGGCAGTCGTGCTCGTGAGTCTCAAGGTACTCGTCAGTTCTCTTGGGCATCAACACAAAATACGGTGTATGGTTATTGCAACCGATGCGGCATTGGTCACATCCCCGCACACTGCCCAAATCGATCCAATGCTCCTAGAATTCAGCCTCAGGTCAACTATGCTGCCTCTGAATTCGGCTCGCAATCCGCTACTTTCTGGCATCCAGACACAGGTGCTAATCATCATGCTACACCGGACATGACAACCTTGACAACTCCGAAGCTTATTACGGTAATGACTCTCTACTTGTTGGTGACGGTAAACCCTTACCCATTTTTCACTTCGGCTCTACCAATTTTTTTTCCCCAAGCAAATCTCTAAACCTTTCCAATATTCTACATGTCCCAACCCTTAAAAAGAACTTACTTTCCGTTCAAAAATTTTGCACTGACAATGTTGTATTTTTTGAGTTTCATTCTTCCTTTTTTGTTGTGAAGGACGAGTCTACCCGCACTACTCTCCTCACGGGTCCAAGTGAACAATGTCTCTACTCTCTACGTCTTCCACAGTTCAAGTCTCTTCCCAAAGTTGCTTTCACTGTTGTCCGTGCTTCGTCCAATGTCTGGCATCAACGACTTGGTCATCCACATGCTCGAGTCTTTCATACCATTGCTTTGTCTTGTTCTTTACCTATTTCAAATAAATTGTCTTCTGATTTATGTACAGCTTGTCAGTTAGGCAAGTCTTCCAAGTTGTCTTTGAATGATTCTACTTTTCGTAGTTCCAATTTTTTATACTTAGTTTATTGTGATGTTTGGGGCCCCGCATCCACTTTATCTTTTAATGGATGTCGTTTCTTTTTACTATGTGTTGATCATCACTCTAGATATATGTGGTTTTATCCGTTAGCACAAAAATCTGATATATTTTCTGGCTTGACATCCTTTGTTACCATGGCCAAACGCAAGTTTAATACAAAATTAAAGGGTATTCAATCTGATTGGGGTGGGGAATTTCGTAACCTTATAAGTTTTTTCAAATTATTGGGAATTATTCATTGGTGACCGTGTCCTCATACTAGTAAATAAAACGGTATCGTCGAACGTCGCCATTGTCATGTTGTGGAGACCTGTCTAGCCCTTTTGGCCCAATCCAACCTTCCTCAACGCTTCTGGCAATTTGCTTTTGAAATTGCCGTCTATCTTATTAATCGTCTCCCATCTCGTGTCTGTTCTAACAAATCTCCATTCCAACATGTCTTTAATCGCAAACCAGGCTACTCCTTTCTTCAGGTTTTTGGTTGTCAATGCTTTCCCTACCTTCGACCTTACAATCGCCACAAACTTGATTTCAGGTCCACTCATTGTGTTTTTATGGGATATAGCCTTGTTCATCACGGCTATCTCTGTCTTGACCCAACCATCGATCGTTTATACGTGGCTCGACATGTTCGTTTCAATGAACTTGTCTTCCCCTTCTCAACTCCTCAACCTTCTGCTGCTTCTACAGCTAGCGCTGACCCTTATGTCTCGGTTTACCCTGATCCTTTACTAGATTTACATCCCATTCATGATCTGCCACAACCCGGCCCTGACCTAACTCAACCTGTACCCGACCCTCTCTCATCCACTCCTAATACCCAGCCCCTACCAAACAGCCCATCCCCACTACCAACCGTGCCTATCCAACCCACCCAAACCGAAACAACCACTCCTCCACCACCTTGCCATCGACCACCCAACTTGCGCCAAAATCCTAAACCTATATCTCGCTATGACCCTGCAGCCTATACTGCCTCTACCATCACCTTACCCACTGAACCTACCTTGTTTACCGTTGCTAATAAGTCTCCAGAATGGCACAATGCCATGGCGGAGGAGCTTAGTGCATTACACAAAAAAGGAACTTGGTCGCTTGTGCCCCCTGTTCATAATGTCAATGTGGTCAATTGCAAATGGGTGTATCGGTTAAAAAAAGATCCTAATGGGAATATCACTCGTTACATAGCTCGTCTTATGGCTAAGGGCTTTAATCAACAGCCGGGTGTGGGCTACCATGAAACCTTTAGTCCTGTTGTTAAGCCGGTAAGGATTCGTACAGTCTTGTCTCTCGCTATTACATCTAAATGGAATCTTCGCCAACTTTATGTCTAGAATGCCTTCCTCCATAGAGACTTAGACGAGACTGTTTATATGAAGCAGCCACCCGGGTTTGTTGATAAGGAAAAACCCGATCTTGTGTGCCTTTTGCACAAGTCTCTATATGGGCTTAAACAGGCCCCTCGTGCTTGGTTCACTCGGTTATCTAACGCATTGCTTGACCTTGGGTTCTATGGTTCTAAAACCGACCCTTCATTGTTCATTCTCAATCATAATGGCACTCTCATTTACGTCCTTGTCTACGTAGACGACATTATTATCACGGGAAACAACGATCAGGCCGTTACCTCTATCATTCATCGGTTGAGTTCCATGTTTGCCCTCAAAGATTTGGGCCCGTTGCACTATTTTTTGGGTATTGAAGTTCTCTAAAATGGATCCAATGTGATCCTCTCACAAAGAAAACATGTCCTTAATGTTCTACACCGTGCAGGTCTTTCTGATTGTAAACTTGCTGTCTTACCAATGAGCACCTCTCAAATCCTGCTTCCTGATGATAGCCCCTTGCTTTCTGATCCCACTGCCTATCGTCAAACTGTCGGTGCTCTACAGTATGCAACCTTGTCTCGGCCTGATATTGCCTTTTCAGTCAACAAGGTTTGCCAATTTATGCATGCTCCGACTGAAAATCACTGGTCGACTGTCAAACGTATACTACGCTATCTAAAAGGAACCCTTGACCTCGGTCTTCTGTTTCGCCAATCTTCGGGTACCAATCTCCATGCTTTCTCTGACTCCCATTGGCGTGATACCTTGGTCTCTCCGCTTCAAGCCTATTCTGACTCTGACTGGGCAGGCTGCCCAGTCGACCGTCGATCCACGGGGGTCTATGCCATCTATCTGGGTTCAAATCTGGTTTCTTGGTCTGCACGAAAGCAAATGACCGTATCTCGGTCTTCAACAGAGTCAGAATACAAAGGCTATCGCTGATACTGTGGCAGAATTAATCTGGTTGAAATCACTACTTTAAGAACTTGGTCTTGGTGTTCCTAAACCAACACTTTGGTGTAATAACCTTGGTGCAACCTACTTGTCTGCAAATACTGTGTTCCATGCACGTACTAAACACGTTGAAGTAGATTTCCATTTTGTTTGTGAACAAGTTGCTTAAGGAAATCTGAATGTTCAATTCGTATCGACTGATGATCAAATTGCTGATGTCTTCAGCAAGCCCTTATCATCTCAAAGATTTCAGTTTCTAAGATCCAAGTTGCAGGTCGTTCCCCGCCCTCAACTTGTGGGGAAATGTTAGACTATATGTCTTTAATTAAATAAGTATTATTTTAGAGGGTACCTAATTGTAATTTTCTAGCCTATATTAGGATTGCTTGTATTCTCTAATGAAGTATTCAATAACATCGTAACATTTGATTTGATAATTGAGAAGTTTAACACCCTTGAAAAGGGAGTTTTTTTCCCAAACTAGTGTTGGCGGTAAAAGTAGTTACCATTTTAGTGTTCCTTCAAAACTATTAACCAAATTGGGTTTTCATTTATTTTGTATTTGTCTTTTTCTTTTAACCAACATAATAGACTTATTCTTTTTTATTCGATCAATTCACTGTGCGTATTTTTATTTTTTTATTATACCTTTTTTTTTCAATCAATCTGATATGTTTTTTTTTTCAATCAAATTATTTATGTTTTATTTATTTTGTATTTACCTTTTCTTTTAATCAACATATAGAACTTATTAATTTTTTTATATTAAATCAATATTATACCCTTTTCCATTTTGTTATAATTTTTTTTTTCAACCAACCCATGAGACAAACTAATAAAATCATTCACAGTAAATTTAAACAATTAAAAAAAAAAAACATACAAAAAAAGTTAATCAAACATTATAACTGTAATGAAACTTATACTAACATTCTTGGGTTGAGATAGCAAGAAACATAAATTTCAAAAACAAAATGGTATGATAAAAAAAAAAAAGATGATTACTTAACGGTTTTACTCTGGTAATAAGACTTAATAATTTTACCACATCTTTTCACTGTTTTCTTGACTTCCTAATGTAATTATAATATTACATTCCATTTTTATTCTTTTATAAACGAATAAAAATGCTAACAGTGGATTGATTTAATAGAAAAAAATTAATAAGTTTTTTTTTGTTGATTAAAAGAAAAGGCAAATAAAAAAATGAATAAAAACACTATTTTAGTAAATAGTTTTGAAGGAACACCAAAATGGTAAATAATTTTTCCACCAACACTAGTTTAGGAAAAAAAACTCCTTGAAAAGGTCCTTCTCCACTGCTAAATAAATCAAAGCCGATAAACCCTCCATTGCTACAATAAACAAAAAGCGCGACAGATGACAGGCCCTTCATTGGGAAGATCAAATAGATCATTGTCTGACTTTTTTAAACAAATTTACAAAAAAAAATGTAGGATTTTTTCAAAAATAGAGCTGAAAATCCTCTTGCATACACATACAACCAGTCAATCTAAATCAAAGATGCATGATTTTGTGTCATTCTAGTCATCATAATCACAAATCTCCATTATGTACTTATTTCAACACAAAAATTATAACTTACAATGCATTGTTCATAATTCATAATATCATTCAAAAATCAAATATCTGAAAAAATTAACATCAAATTGCAAGAATTTTAGATTAGTACATCAATTCAACTCAAAAACATCTAAAATTAGTTTCTGATTTGATAAAACATGAAGCTCAAAAATTCCGGGAAATCAACATCACGGAGTTCATAACAAGTACAGGTAAAAACTAGGTAGTAATTAAGCGTGTTGAGGCCAATTAACAAAACAAACAACTAACAATCACAAACAACATCAAAACCATAATTTCTTACGAATATACCCTAAACTCAAGAAGCAGCAACACCTATCTGTCAACAAGTTAAAAATAAACAGAAGAAAAAGGTCCACGAACACAAGAAGAAGATGCACCTACAAACGTTTGTTGTTGAACAGTGACGTTAATAGCGTAGTTTTTGGTGTTTGACGTGACCTTTTGATTTAGAGTTAAGAGAGTTGTTTATCTGAATAAACTCATCCTAACTCGTTTGTTTTTTCTAACATTCCCATCTTGACCCACTTACTTTTTTTCCCGCTTATAAATTTGCCCATCCTAACCACTTATAGTAAATCTAAAACAACCCATAAGTTTATATTTTTCCCTAAAGCAATCCAAACTTAACTAGATGGGTCAATATTGCCTGGTCTACATGTTATGTATGCGGTTTTTTCGTAATGTATTACTCGACAATTTTTTATTTCACTTATTTCATTATTAAGTATTTAACGCAGAAATCAATATTTACGATAGTATAAGCTTTTAAAGTATATTTTAGAAACACGTCACTTCTTATATGTTAACTTTTTTTTTCGATAGGTCTTTGATAGGGAAACGAATGTGAATTGTGAACTCAGATCTGAAATTGGAAAGGAAATAAGAAATTGACAAAAAAATTTTATTAATGGGAAAAAACTAAAAAGAAATTACAAAGATAGT
Organism: Helianthus annuus; assembly: GCF_002127325.2. Taxonomy (NCBI): domain Eukaryota; kingdom Viridiplantae; phylum Streptophyta; class Magnoliopsida; order Asterales; family Asteraceae; genus Helianthus; species Helianthus annuus. The sequence goes on from NC_035440.2 coordinate 85,770,050, forward strand.
TCTAGGGCCATGTCCACTCTCACTGCATATACAGGAGCCTAACAACTAAAAAAACTCAATCCTAATCTTTCTAGTTTTATTCATTACTTTTTATACTAATAGTCATATAACAAACTCTTAACCCTTTTAAGAACTTTCACTAGCCCCTTATAGAATTAACATATACTATTGAGATAAATCCTTTGAGGTAGAACCGTGTCACTGCTTCCCCCATCAATTAAGTCTTGACCTCAAGACTTGCAAATGGAGCGGTTCGAATCACGAAAACCCCTATTTGCAGATCATCATGGGAAGCCTGATTTTCCAGCACAAAACTAGCCCCATCCATAACACCGTACTCATCCACACCCGATAACAAAACCTGAAGGGTACCCTCAGGGCATTTCATTATTTAGTATTTAACGCAGAAATCACTAGTTATGATAGTATAAGCTTTTAAAGTATATTTTAGAAACACGTCACTTCTTATATGTTAACTTTTTTTCGAAAGGTCTTTGATAGAGAATCGAATGTGAATTGTGAACTCAGATCTGAAATTGGAAAGGAAATAAGAAATTGGCGGAAAAATTTTTATTAATGGGGAAAAACTAAAAAGAAATTACAAAGATAGTTCCAGTGCCATGCCCACTCTCACTGCATATACAGGAGCCTAACAAATGAACAAAATCAATCCTAATCTTTCTCGTTTTATTCATTACTATTTATACTATACTAATAGTCATCTAACAAACTCTTAACCCTTTTTAAAACTTTCACTTTACCCCTTATAGAATTAACATATATTATTGAGGTAAATCCTTTGAGGTAGAACCGTATCACTACTTCCCCTATCAATTAAGTCTTGACCTCAAGACTTGCAAATGGAGCGGTCCGAATCACGAAAAACCCCTACTTGTAGATCATCATGGGAAGCCTGATTTTCCAGCACAAAACTAGCCCCCTCCATAACATCGAACTCATCCACACCCAATAACAAAACCCGAATGGTACACTCAGGGCATTTGTGAGCCGACCCATACTGTTGACCACAACGAAAACATAATCCCTTCTTCTTACGATCCTCCCACTCAGTATCAGAAAGGGAACAAACCTTAGCCAAATACATAGCGTCCAATCGAGACCAAGGGCGATGCAATCGTACCCATTGCTTCACATCAGGTTTTAAACCAACAACAAAGTAACCTAGTGCATGAGATTCAGGCAACCTAGGGACCAAGGACAATAGATACTCGAATCATCGATGTAATCATAAATCGGTTTGGATTGCTAAATCGTGGCTAGTTGTTCATACGGATGTTGAATTTCCAGGCCACTAAAACGTTACAGCAATTCCGACTGAAATTCAAGCCAAGAGTGAGTCGGCCAAACCTGAGTGATGATATAAACCAGTGTTGAGCAACACCTATCATACTCAGTTGAGCAAGTTGCAACCGAGAAGCATCAGCAGTATGGTTGAGATCGAAATACATATTTGCCTTTTGGATTTATCCTTGCTAGGGGTGTAAACGAGCCGGGCAGAGCCCGAGCTCGAGCTCGGCTCGGTTCGAGCTTACTTATTTGAGCTCGAGCTCGGCTCGTAAGTAAAACCCAAAGCTCGAGCTCGGCTCGAGCTATTTTGAGAATAACCTCAAATGAGCTAAAAGCTCGGCTTGAGCTCGTTTCAATATCGCTTAAACGAGCCAAAGCTCGGCTCGAGTTCGGCTCTCCAATGTTATCATCATTTTTATTATATAATATATAATAAAAATAAAATTTTGTTTGGGCTCATTTAGGCTCGCGAGCCTAAACGAGCTTTGTATTTTAGGCTCGAACTTGGGTTCGATAACCAAATAAGCTCTATTTCAAGCTCGGGCTCGAGCTCGTTAAAGCTAGGCTCGTTCGAGCTTTTAACCGAGTTGATAAAGAGTAGCTCTTGAGCCTCTAGTATTCCTTGCGGATCAAAACCAAAGAACTCAGGCAATTTCACCTTCTTCACAGCCCATGGTAAGCCAGACGGAGGATCAGAAGGGCCAAATCTGGAGCTGGACGTCGAGAACACCATACCCGAGGAGCCAGATCCAGATGAATCATCAATATGTTTCTTCTCCTACGATTTCATCCATGCTAGAACAACTTTGCGGAATTTAGCCGATTCCGCACGATCTTCATTCAATACCACGAGAGACGCCTTGGTCTCTGTAACATCAGCTTGTAATAGCAGGATTTGCTGCTCATGAGTATCCAATCGAGATGTCTGATTCACCATGATTGAATCGGAAAAACATAGATGGAAGAATTGGATTTAGAAACCGGAAGTAGAAATCGAACTGAGATCTGATAATCAGAAGTGAGAACGAATCAAAAAGAGCAGATGAAGGGCAAGTCGGACCAATGATAGAGATCTGAATGTGAATTGTGAACTCAAATATGAAATTGGAAAGGAAATAAGAAATTGGCAGAAAAAAAAGAAATTACAAAGATAGTTCAAGGGTCATGCATGCCCTCTCTCTCAATGCATATGCAGGAGCCTAACAACTGAACAAACTCAATCTTAATCTCTCTCGTTTTATTCATTACTATTTATACTAATATTCATCTAACAAACTCTTAACCCTTTTGAGAACATTCATTTTACCCTTTTGAGAACATTCACTTTGCCCCTTATAGAATTAACATATACTATTGAGTTAAATCCTTTGAGGTAGAATCGTATCAGTATTATATAGTAATTTATTGCCCGGGTGTTACTCACCAACGATAATATAAATTTAAATATATAGATCCTTTAATTAACATATCTAAAGAATAAGAAAAAACTTCCCTCATTCTTGTTACACCATTTTCGTTAGAGTATGGTGTTCCTCTTTGTAAAACGAAGAGACTTATTAGGGATTTTTTTTTTTTTTTTGATTCTCATTAACTAATTGAAAGTAGAATAAGCTAACTTTATATACAAGGGAAAAGATCAAATAGGAAGTTAATTTTGGTTAGGAAGGATAGGAAGCCATATGATTATGACATGTGGCAAATTTTAAAATAAAGAGAAACGGTATTTTAGTCAATCTCATCATTTCTTCTTCCTTCTTCTCCCCAGTTACTTCAAAACCCACCATTTTCAAAACCCACCATCTCCAACCTTTTCTTCACTTACTATCTCAATAATCACTACATTATAGTGTGATTTTCGTCATCAATCAATGATTCAACCACCCGATCAACGTGTTCTTCAGATTTTTTCGAAGAAAACCCAGTTTAATTTCATTCAAAATCTCGTTTTTTCTGGTGATTTTGAAGATAATCACTCGATTTGTTCGATTCAATCGCTGATAAGTGTTTCTATCATTCAAATTTCGTCAATTGATGAAGAAACCAGCTTCGATCCATGTAAGAAATTCTTTAATTTCATTTTCACGATCTGGGTTTTTATTTAGTCATTGCGTTTTACGATCTTGGCGGGGGTCCGGGGGCGGCAACCCCTGGTAGCGGGGCAATTCACAAACAGTTCACAGACAATTCACAAACAGTTCACAAACAGTTTTATGTGTCCATTGCGTTTTAGAAATAAGAGAGTTTTATGTGTTTTCTGGCTATTGCGTTTTAGAAAAAACACATTTTTAAGTATCTTTAGTCATTGCGTTTTAGGTAAAACACATTTTTGAAGTGTTTTTAGTCATTGCATTTCAAGTAAAACACATTTTTAGGTGTTTTCAGTCCATTGCGTTTTACAGAGAACACTATCTTTTGTTTTTTTAGGTCATTGCGTTTTAGAAATGAGACATTTTTAAGTGTTTTCTGGCCATTGCGTTTTACAAATAAAACATTTCTTTGTGTTTTCTGGCCATTGCGTTTTACAAACAAGACATTTCTTTGTGTTTTTTGTGCATTGCGTTTTAGGTAAAACACTTTTTTATGTGTTTTCAGTCCATTGCGTTTTAGAAATAAGACATTTCTTTGCGTTTTCTGGCCATTGCGTTTTACAAATAAGTCATTTATTTGTGTTTTTGGTGCATTGCGTTTTAGAAAAATGTCATTTTTTAGGTTTTTTTTTCATTGCGTTTTACGTAACTGGTGGTTTTTCTATTGCGTTTTATACAACTGGGTTTAAATTATTTTTTTTAAATATAGCAATAGTATACTCGTTTTAAAGATAAAAAAAACGCTCGTTTTTTTGGTGCAATTTTTATAAAAAATAATGTCGTATGAAAGATTTATTAACGTTTAAAAAATGGGGGGGAATTGGAGGAGAGAGAAACTATTGGCTTGGATTGACTAGAATGCCCTTGAACAAACTCACGCGCCTCTTTTCTTCCTTTCAATTTCCCTGATTTAATCTTAGCCCTTGATTAACTTAATGGATGGTCAAGATCACTTCCTAGCCTTCCTAGCCAAATAAACTTACTATTGTATCTCCACCCTTATATACAATCAATAATAACCGACTAACTATCTTTTCAATACAACATGACACTAAATTAAAACATCATCTAAAGCAAACTTAATCGCATCCGTAATAAGCATATCATGCGCATCAATCAGCAATAAAGATCATCCGGTTCAATGATAGTACTAATTGATCATCTAGACAAAATTCAAACATCTGGACGAATATTGTTGACTAACTAACTTTAAATACAAGACAAGGCTAAGTTAAAATATCATTCCGAGCAAACTTCATGCCCATCGGTAACAAGCAGTCAACACATCATATGTATCAATATCAACCAACAATACAAGATCATCCGAATCAATGATTGAAGGATAGTGGGGGCGGGAGGGGGTGGCCGACCCCCTGCACTTTTCGCTCAGTAGTGGAGAGTATGTAGTTTCCGTATAGAAATTTTTGGGTATATACGTTTTCGACCCCTCGTTTTATAGAAATTTTTGGGTATATACGTTTTCGACCCTCTGTCGAAAATCTTAAGCTTCGTCACTGCATATAATAATATTTACGATGTAATATATATTGTTATACAAATGTAATTCTTTTGAACTGCAAATAAAGAAATATAACTACAAAGTCATTTACACGTATGACATTTTTACTATCATCATAAATTGACAACAAAATAATCTGATTTTAATTTTCTTTCAACAAAAACCTAATCAAGGATTGATGGAGGTTAATTCCGAATCCCCCTTAAAGGTATATTTTTTCTATGTATGCTAATTTAAGATAATGTCAAGAGGCATTACATAGTAGTATTAACTCTAAAGTTAATGAATTAAATAACAACGACAATTAATAAAAAAACAAATCATCAATAACAAAATAAATGGTAGTTTTAAATATTAATGGGACAATTAATTATAATGAATTTTTTTACTTCTTAACATGGAAATTAGAATATGATTATTGACCAAGTCCTCGAGGTTCAAGCCAACCATCACATGATAGTATGATACACAATAACCACAATTTTTTTGCTTTCGAAACCTTGGTACTAATTAAGAACCCAAGACCATAGATCACGATAGATCGATGTGAGAATGAGTCGTGTGGTTCGGTTATGGGCTGAATATTAACCTATAACCGATGTTTTGGTTTTATATATTTTCATATCATTCAGTTTCCGTTATAATAAATGGTTTGGTTAAATCGGTTATTGAAAACATTGGTTCGGTACTTCGGTTAATACGGTTAATATTCACTGGCTTTACACATGGGTAGATTCAACCTAGCTTCAATCAGTAAATCCAATTAAATCTAGGTCAAATTAAACATTAACAATTCTATCAAATTTTAAAAGAGAGTATAACAAGTAATATATATTAATGATAAATAAAGTTATGACATAACTTTTTTAACATATAACATTCTATTTTTAAAAATAAAAAATATAGTAAAGTTCGTTTATTGTCACTTCAGTCCAATTATTTATTCAATCATTTATAAACATATAACTATAAAGACTCTCGCATGAAAGGGTCCAAGGCCAAGTGTTGGGCCAACTTAGGTATGACGTACACATATAATCATAACTTCGATTCTCTTTTAGTTATTTCTGTTATTCGGTTTTTATGCTATCGTCACGAGTCAAAGTCAAGTCAAGGTCAGCTCTTGAATAATTTATTATTTAGATGCAAATGTAGAAAGCAGTGGAAATTAGGGGTGCATTATGGTTGATAAGCAATGCATATTGTAATTCAGTAAACTACAAAACCTACAAGAAATTCAATCAAGGCTTAATGTACTCCTCAATACCCTCCTTCTCAGTAATTACTAGTAATAAATGAAAAGTAAAAATGATTAATTAGCAGGGACTATATTGTCATTGGTGTAGTTTGTCCAAGAGAGGAAGTTTAGGAGTTATACTCAGAAACAATTCTCAATGGTTAGATCAGGATCAATCCAACGGCTCTCTTTGATGTGTGTGGATACACATACTTCATGTTAGTATATTTATGGAGTTTCTTAGAGAGAAGAAGAAGAAATAGAGAAGAAAAAAACTCCATAAAATTACCTTTTTTTTCATCTAATCAGTTTGCTTGTAATTTGCAAAAATCTTTCTTGAAGGCAATGGAAGGTGGTGGGTTTCATAATCATGTGAAATTACAAAAGCATCCTCCTGTTGCTCCTCCATTAACAGCCATTGGAAGGTTCTTGCAAGGTCAAAGTGTTCACAATCATTTTCCTCATCACAATTTTGTGAAGAACAAAGAAACATTAATCCCTACAAATGGGGATTATGGTTTTTCTTACTATTCGAATCGAGGGATCCGCGGCTTGTATGATGAATCTATCCCTATGGACATATCTTATCATGGTGGTTTTCTAAAGAATTATCAAAACATACAACTTAACAATGAAGTGATGATCAAATCTAGTACGAAAATGACATCCAAAGGCGGATGTAGTAAGAACTTAATCAAGGGACAATGGACAGATGAAGAAGATAGGTTAAATTAACAAACTCTTTTCTTGATTTCAATTCTATGTTTTTATTGGAAAGTTGATTTTTTCATGCATGAACAATGAATGATTTTTTCTCAATTTTTGTGTAATGTAGGAAACTTCTTAAACTTATTAAAGTGCATGGAGTTCGGAAATGGTCTCATATTGCTGAGCAGATGATTGGTAGAGCCGGTAAACAGTGTCGCGAGCGATGGCATAATCATTTGCGCCCTGATATCAAGGTTCTTATTTCATCTAATATGCCTTTTGATTTATTTGGATTCAACTCAACAAGTTTCTAAAATTAAGACAGTGTTAAAAACCACAAGTTCTAACTCAACAATATAATATGATCTATGAACTATGGATTTTGTGAAGATCTTGTCAGATTGAAACTCACTATTCAATGTTTCTTGTCAAACCCTGATTTTACCCTATTCAATGTTTCTTGTCAAACCCTAATTTTATCACACTCAATTTGTTTTTCTTCTTATCAAACCCTAATCTTTTTTTCCCTAAAAGTAACAAGTTACAGTGTTGAATCTTGAAGAGGGTTATTAGAAATGTGCCTTCATCTATAGCATTCCATGGCCGGATTATATATGCATAATTCATCTACTATCTTTAATACTTAATTGTTTATACTTCTAAAGTTTTTATTTTGAAGAACATTTTTTTCGCAAAGATATATAGTGTTGCAGTTTTACTTCAAAGATTGTTTCAGTATTCTTTGCTTGTTTTTCGATCAGCATCCCAACATTCTTAATCTTTCAGAAATTTTTGGTTCACTTTTTTTTTTTTAACCATATAGAAACATACTTTGTCATAGAACTAAGTAATCATCTATCTATTTTCAAGTACTCTTCAATAAATACCCTTTCCTTGAACACTGAAAAGACCCGACTTTCGAAAGCCGGTAAAGTCGAGGCAAAAATTGTTGCCACTATCTCATTGAGACACATTTGGGGCAAGCCACAAGATTTGAACTTATGGTTTTAAAGTTATATGACAAATCTTGTCTTATATCAAGGCTTTAGATACATCCGATTATGAATTTTATGTTCTTTTTACCTTTGTGCTGTCTTTATTGAGGTACATATGACTTTAGTTTTCATGTGCTTTCAGAAAGACACTTGGAATGAGGATGAAGAGAGAATGTTGGTAGAAACTCATCAGAAGCTTGGTAACAAATGGGCTGAAATCGCGAAACTAATACCTGGGAGGACGGAGAATGCGGTCAAGAACCATTGGAATGCAACAAAAAGGAGGCAATGTCGTCGCAAGAGCAAGAATAATGATGCCAAAAATAGAAAGTTGAGGTCTTCTATTTTACAAGAGTACATTAGAAGCAAGATTACTATTACTACTAATCCTAGTGATCATAACCTCCCTTCCACCGCCACCGAAACCACAAATGTTAGCACAACTCCGGGCAGTTCCGCCACCATCTCCAATGACATCAACTTTCCTGAGCTACCATCTATAGACATCACTCAATCGCATGACGATGAGTTAACTTTCATGCAAAACTTTTTTGGAGATAACAACTCCAATGAGTCCTCATATCACACCAAAGATTCCAAATCCTCTTTGCACATAAATCCACTTGGGATTAATGGCAAATCACACTATCAATTTACACCATATGCATCAAAGTCCAACGAGTCAATCCACATCAATGGTTTGGAATCCTCTTTAGACATGAAACCCCTAGCTTTTAGTGGTAATTCACAATTAGGACTAGCTAATTCATCTTCATCAATCTCCAATGAGTCGGTCCACGTCAAAGATCCGAAATGGTTTAGCGGCAATTCACAATATGCGTTTGATTTGTCTTCATCAATTCTTCATGATGATAACTCAAATATATGTTTAAACCAAGAAGGTTCCTCGAAAACTCGACTCGCTCCTGATGTTTATATGTCTTATCTCCTGGAAGGAGCCACTACAATGTCTAACTCTAGCAGCCACAATGGAGACACTAAAAGTGAGTTGGGGTTTGATGCTGAACAAAGTGCTGGTTTAGGTTCTCCATCAAATGGGAATAAAGAGATGGATCTGATGGAAATGGTGTTATCAGCTTCTCAGTTTTACCAAGGTAATTACTTTCTGATATAAAGATTTTCTTATAGTTTTGTTCTTTAATTACCTCCACAAAAATAAAAAGAAGATGAAACTAAGAAATCATCCTGATTTTTTGGTCTCTTTGTGCTACAAAATAAAGTATCAAAGTGATATTGTAATGATCAAAACAAGTGTTTCACGTCAATAGTGGCGGACCTAGCCCATTAATTTATGGGTATCCTAAAAAAGAATTTTTTACCGAGCAATCATACAATAATAAAAAAAGAAATTTGTTTTGGGGCTTGTGCAATGTTTATCAATTGGGCGTATTTCAATTATATTATACTTAATTTGGGCTTAATTATTATACAAGTTTGCTGTTGTAAAAGGTGCGTGCTTATAAAAATTTGGAATTTTAATAAATTAAAGTATCCTATTTTTTAGTACCCCGTATTTGTTCAAGGGTGTCTTTTATATAAAACCGAAAAAAATTACAGTACCAAAACGGGATTGAGACGTAGCCCGTGATACCTCTCATTATATTATAAGTCCGCCACTGCACGTTAATATTGTTGGATTATAGATTCTTTAATGTTTGAGATTCAATCGGATGGTATTTATGTGATCTGTAATGTATGCAAATGTGAGTCAATATTGTTACATAGAATCACTGTTGGTGTGTCTCAAAATAACCACCATAACCAACTTATCTAATAACTACCTAAACTTATGTTTTGTGACACAATTACATGATAATAAATACTTGTGATATAAAGTTTATTCTACTAATTCTAGCAAATATTACATGCAAATCTGTCATAAGAGACTGTTAAATTTGAGACTCCCTATTCTCCTTTAATTAGTGGCTCTATTTTCTCGTTAATTTGCAACTCTTATGTATAGTTCTTTGCGTGTGTAGAGAGTATCGATCGAAAGGAAACAAAGTTTGGTGAAATTTACAGGTTGAACCTTTTGAAGGGCAAAGAGTACATTTGAAGAACTGGAGTCCTTTGAAGGATGCAAATTTAGTTGACTTGTATGACTGATAAGTGTTTAGTTTACGTCCGATCTTTTACAGTTAGATGTCTCTGGATTGTGTTTGTTTTCATTTTACAAACCTAGTATAATAATTTTGAAGTATAAATTCATACAACTATTGTTGCTACGTACAACGAAAATGGGGAGTATAGGCTCCATATGTTATCCCCAACCCGAACTTGAAACGGCTAAGATTAGACCGCTGTGAATCTCATGAGGGATAATGTATTTTGCGACCAATCTCTGACGTGAGAACAAATATGGGTATCGTAGGGAGATTAGTAAGTGTAGTAATTACTATAACAAGAACAACCATTCCTAATAAAATCCAACCATGGCAAAGCTCGGGGAGGGTGAGTTACATAGGTAAATCATACCTCTATTCCGAAGGATAGAGAGGTTGCTTCGATTCCAGGGTGATCACCGCCGACTCTAAAGTCCAAAACCAAGTGTAGTAAGTACTAGTGAAGAGAATCATGTTACAAGCGTATTGAATGATACCTAAGGCGTTTGAAGGTGTATTTATATTACCCTTTACGCATACACGACTTCCTATACTTGACTTAAGGGTTTTAAGATTCCGCGTACTCTTGAATATTGCTATTTGTGGAAGACTATACACACCTTGTCCGGTTGACCTCCTTGGATGGCCTATCGTGTTGACTTTGGTCATCCTGCCGCTATCATCTTCAGTTCACACGTCCTTCTTGCCTTGTCGAATTCTAGTGTGACTTCTTTAGCTTACTCGATTATTTCGAGGAAGTTTGAAATGAACCTACCTTCGAAGGGAGAAGTTTAACGCTTCGATAGGACGACTGGTCAGCGTAGTCAGCTTACTACTTACACCATCACTTAACAATGTAACAAAACCAATTAAGAATATAATACAACATAAGCAGACACTTGTTTATCAATGATCACCATGCATGTATACATAAAAGGAAACGGTTATGGAAAGAGATTAATCAAATACCATCATTTTTAATATGGAGAGTATTTTAGGGCATGAGGTGCAAAGAAATAGCCTTCCGTTAATATCAAACTAATATTTTTTTTGAAAAGTAAAAAAAAAATGGAATACTGAATGGAATATCAAACTAATATGCATACAAACAGGATCCACTACATGAAATATTAAATGGAATATTGAATAATTTAAAACCGGGTATCTTAAGGATGTATATTGCTTAATACTAGATTTTAGTAACATGCTATTACAATTGTGATACTGAGATCTACAAATGGGTGGTAATTATTATACACCATGGCCTTAGCGCTAAGGTATTTGTTTGGGTTTTGAGTTTCGCCATCAAACTTTATTTGGTAGTCAGATTAAGTCCCTTCGGTTTTGGTTTTTTGTGTCTTTTTGTGAAAGTGTCCTCTCAAGATTCAAAGTTACCCTTTTGGCCCCTTTCTACAATATCTCTTTGACCCTTTCGACTTTGTAATACATGTTGGTTTAGGTTCAACTACTACATTTTACGTCACGTGACTCACTTTGTGTTATAAATTTGTGGCTTCGTTTTAGTTTTTCCGCTGCAATGCAACGGAATAGTGCCAATGACCTTTTGTCACTTTTGTTTTGGCCATCAAACTTTGTTTGGTGGTCACATTGGTCCCTAAACTTTTGTTTTGTCCTTTTTATGTGTTTTAGTAAAGGAGTTTTCCCCTTCCCCTCATGTTTTAAAGTTGGCACTTTTGTCCTTCCCGCTTTCAAAAAAGTTTATATAATATCTCTTTGAATCCCTCAACTTTTTAATACGTGTAGGTATAAGTTTGAATTCGTCTACGTTTTACGTCATGTGAGTCACTTAAATCCTTGGTTTTTTTACGCTTTTTCCCGGTTTTAGTCCGAAAGCTGACGCAACTGGAACAATTCTCGTTCTCTTTAATTTATTTACATCTTTGAAGGGGAAATATTAAGTATACTACCAGATATATGTCTAGAAATTTACTAATATACTTACTTTTTAGTTTTCTCAATTTACTAAGGTGGTAAAGTAGGGCTGGCCCATCTTCATTGTTAACCTAGGCAACCCTTTTGACCACCAAAATTTTAGGGCCATCATTACCCATATATTAAATTAATTAATTAAATTATTATTATTATTAAATTAAAATTACAAGCAAATGAACAGTAATAAAATGATATAATAATAATAACATTAAAATTTGAAGATAATAATAATAACATTAAAATTTGAAGACTATCATTAAGGGGATTAACAAATGGTATCGGGTACTGGTACCAATATCAAATTTATCAAACCGGATATATTTTCGATACCAAATCGGTACCGATTTTTGGTATTTTCGGTTTGGCACCAGTATTCACCGGTTTTACACTCAAATACCGGTACCGTACCAGTACCGACCGATACCAAACCGTACCGTACCGTGCCAGGTATATTCGGTACCGGTACCCACTTTTAGTGATTTTTGGTAACGGTATTTTTGGTACCAGTTGGTACCGAGCTCATTAAATCCTATAACAACGTAGCAACGCAAGTAATTACACCGTTTATATTACTTTTCATACACAACCCAATGAATAGTAACATCATCAATGGGATGAGCAAATAATATCGGGTACCGGTACTGGTATAAAATTTACCAAACCGGGTATATTTTCAGTAACTAGTGGTACCGACTTTTGACATTTTCGGTATCGGTTCGGCACTGATATTCACCGGTTTTTACCCTCAAATACCATACCGTACGGTACCGAGCATTTTCGGTGCCGGTATCTAATTTCGATGATTTTCCGGATTTGTACTTTTGGTGCCGTTACTTGTACCGAACTCATCCATATTTTAACGTGTTAGTACCGTAATAACTAAACTGAAAACAACCGAATTTCTAACGTGTAGGGCGTGTGGGTCCTATTATTATATATTAGATTATTTAAAATCTCTTTTTTAGGACGAAGTAACTATCGTTAACACGTCATTTTTATTTATGTATTGATATTCGGTATCTGCGGGTCGTTGCCAACACGCGTTTCGCAGACATTAGGTCCCCGTCGCAACGCACGGGCGAAAATCAACTAGTTTGTTTAAATATACATTATAGAATGTGATATAAGGATAACTTTGATCAGTTATTAATAAAATCCTTTTGTAGCTTGCTGGCAACTTCCATATATTTTAACCTTAAAGACTACCAATTCAAAACTTTTTAGGATTATAAAAAAAAATCAGATTCTAGGCCCAATAGTATCTTTTTTTCAAATAAAAAATAAAAAAATATGTTCCTTCCAACTCTAAAATAGGTTGCTTCATTGATTCTCCTATATATTAAACTAGGTTAGAACCCCGTGTATTACACGGGTTAAATAAATATAATTTTGTATACTAAGTAATAAAATAGTTACATCTTTTAAAAACTCGTGTATTACACGATTTGAATAAACACATGTCTTACACGAATAATGTAATCTGTTAAAACATTTAGTCATCAAGATGTGTTTTCTAACAAAAGAAACTTTGAAGTACTATTTACTTATTGTAACATCTCACTTTATTTTTTTTATTAGGTTAGAGAGTTGTGTATTACATGATCTATAACATTTTACTTTGTTTTTTTATTTATTATTAGGTTAGAAACTTACGTATTACCTAATGTTGGATGATCAGCAGAAAAAAAGAAAAGAAACATTTTAGTAAAAAATATTAAATATACAAGAGATAAGCTGGATATTATGATTTAATATTATTATTTCATTAGAGTGTAAAACGGGATAATGGTATCCTTTATTAGAAATAGGATTCTAAATATACGATGTATAAAAAAATATATATATGTTCTACATGTATTGAATAAATCCTTTTAACGAAACAGTTGATTAAAATAAATACTTTTATTTTAATATGTGATTATCAGTTATCCTTGTCCTTATCATCAAAATATAAAAACAATTAAAACTACCAATTAAATAAAATCTTTATCTTTATAAATATTTAAAACGCTAATATATTTTTTTAGATTTTAATAATTAATATATGATTATAATAATTAATATATTATTAACAGTTATCTTTGTGTTTATCATAAAATCTCTTCTATAAAATTTAAATTTAATATTATCAATAATTGGCTTTCCATAATAAATATTTAGAAAAATAATTAAGATTGTCTCAAAGAACGCTATGTGTCCCTAACATGGTTTCTTTTATTATATGTATAGATTTTGAGTGAAATGAACAGTAATGTTTTATCTTCACCTACAAAAGAAAAGGGTGTTGTTAAATATACCTAAAAGTCAACTTTTCAGGAGACAGAAATGTGGGTAGGAGAGAGAAAAAAGTTGGCATTAATTACCTAAAGCATTAATTACCTAATATTTCTATTTTATTTTTTAATTATTAATTACAATCTTTAGTTTTTACCTTTTATATTATTTTTTAAATGAGCATAAAGTATTTTTTATACAATCAAACTTTCATGTAATGAGTTTTTGAAGAAACACTAGTTCAAATGTTTTCTTAATCTTTGTTATAACCTTACCCCTTCAGTTTTTTAATCTTTGTTATAACACACAGACTTGATAAATGTTTTTTGAATAAATTATTCAACTTTTAAAACGATCAAGTTGAATAAAAAGTTGTCTGAACTGTGTAAAAATATTAAAAGACAACAGTTTATCATATAAATGTTTTAGTTTTTTTAATTTAATATGGTTAATATATAAAGCTATGGTGCTTCATGTCAGCAAAAACAATTCTAAATAACATTTATAAAGCGGAGGCTTAATAGTAGTTAATTATCAAAACCAATTAAACTGACAAGCAAACCGGTAATACGTTGTGAGATTTTGAGCGGTCCATTTTGACTTTTTACCTGATTTTGTTTTTTAATGGACAATGTTAATTCGCAAGATTAACATACCTTTATATTTTTTTTATTAATTAGGCCCTGTGTGAGACAAAAACTTTGGGCCCCCTTACTATAATATAAACTCATTAATGATATATAAAATGGGGATATATAACAAACGGTGATTAGAATCCGACGGAAAACGACCATTTTCTAAATATATAATTAATATAGTACAAAAAATCGTTGTTAAATTACAAATATTGTTCGTCCATTAGTAATATATAAAATTGTAATGGTTAACTGTATATATGTATTTCTTTTTTGTTATACAAGACAAGTAGTAAAAACAAAATATAAAAAAGTAACAAAATATTATAATATAAAATAACATAAAAGTTTTTATATTACTTATGACTTTTATAATAAAATAATGTAATAAAGTGTTTAATAATTACCAAGTTTGACTAATGGGTAGATTTATCCTTATATTGGGTGTATTTATCACACCCCAAAGAAAAAGAGACTAAGAGAGAGAAACTGCGAAACGACAGAAAAAGAGACGTAGATGTGGAAGAAAGACCGGAAACGGCAGGTCTCCGGCGAACGGCCTTACGAATGTTCACCTACCACCCATGGAACCTAAGATGCACGGGGATGAGAGCAATGATGAGGTGGTGGCTCGAAGTCGAAACAGAGACGGAGATGGAGAGGGTAAAGACGGTGGCGGCAAAGTCGAAACAAAGACGGAGACGGAGAGGGTAAAGACGGTGGCGGCTCAAGGGTTTTCCGGTGGTCTCCGTCTGTTTCCGGCAAAGATGGTAAGAACCCAAACCTTAGTTCTTTTCCCGGTGAACTAGATTCTGTTAAACGATCGGTGGTTGCAGCGGTGTCATGGCGGTGGTGGTGGTTCTGGCGAGATATCACGGCGACGATAGTGGTTAGCAACCCTAGCCACCGCCTCTGATGAGATGAGGTGCTCTTTTGAAGGTGAAGGGGTGATTGATTCAGGTTGTGGAGATTGCGATTGACGAAGGGGAAGACGAGGACAGCCAAGCAAAACCCGAGCTCTAGTTGATCCGGCGACTGAGGTAAGCACACTAACCTAGGGTTTCATTTCTGGTTTCTTTTGATGTATATTTTCAATTCCTGATACTAATATATACATCACAAATATTGCATGTATATCTGATTTTGTGGAATGCTTTACCAAATAAAACATATCCAGGTTATGGTAGAATCAGAGATACAGTTGCCAGCTACAGATTAGGAAATGTTGGAGACAGTGGTGAGCTGAGTCCATATCTAAGCAGATTAAAAACTAAGTCGGGGTTACATCTTTAGGAATGTTGCCAGGAATCTCAGAGATCGAGCTCGACACTATTAACCCTGGAGTTCTTACTCAAACATTTGACTTCCATTTTGGTTGATCCAGACTGTACCAAGAAAAAAGCAGTAGGTTCAGATAGGTTGGGTAGCGGGTAAGGACACGTAGTTACAAAATATGATACTTTTGATTCAGGTCAGGATGGGTTTTGACAAAAATGGTGCGGGTCAAAATGGCTAACCTGTCAAAACAACCAGGTTTTCTTATGGGTTGACTCGGTAAACTTTTTTGGATTATTTTTATAAACACTTAGATTGTTCTGTTTTGAAAATCATATGATCGATGAAGTTTAAGTTAATGGGCTGAAGTTGTTACTGTTTATATTATATCATTTGAGTAACTGAAGTCGTTGTTTTATCATAATACGCATTTTTAGAACGGTAATAATGCGTGAAATCATTAACTTATGTTGTCACACCACTTAGTGTGTGGTTTTAGGAGTATCACATTTCACTTCAGCCATGTTTGCATTGCCTCCAGCAGTTTCGGCTGTGATAGTGAGCATTATGGGCAGCAATTTGGGCTTCTTTTGGAGATGTGTTCATCTTTCTATTTCAAAAGATAGCCTTAAAGCTATGCATATAATTTATATCTTGGGTAGATGAGCAAATAATCAAAACGCTCAAGGATGTAGTCGCAAATAATTTATTTAATGCTTGTAAATATGATAGATTTAATCAGATCTTTACGTGGTTGCTGCTTCTGAACCATTCGCGCAACGCGCGATAAGGAATACTTCTAATTTACATTAAATCTATAATGACTTTTTTTAACTAAATTGAATAACTAGGCTCAATCTATTTTTTCTTTTTCAAATCTTTTCATAGTTTACCAGACTTTTAACTCTATATTCTTTTTCAAATCTTTTCATAATTTACCAGACTTCTAACTCTATAAAAAGTCTGTACTTGTCTTTTTGGATTTCACTTTTCATAATTTACTAGACTTCCAACTCTATAAAAGTTTGTTGTAATATTTCCAAAAGCGACATCAGGTTGGTACTCACCTTTTCGGTTCGTGCATCACGGTGTAAATATCAAATCTTGTTTTGTATTAACAATTGTTTGTTGTGGACTTAATGTACATTTCATTTGCAGGTTCATGAACTTGTGTATATATTTGTATTGAGAAGATGCGAGCAAGCTTAGAGTTGGATAGAGAAGCAATAAGCACTAATAACTTTTGGCTTAACAAATTTGCTAATTTACGTCAATAACTATTTGCCAACTTGCCTATTTGTGCTTTATTTTTTTATTGTTTGCATTGACACTTCTTTGTTAGATGTTTATATTGAATTATTGATCCTTCTATAATTGTTATACAATCATATCTTTTTAATTTAAAATCAAAACTTGTGAAGGTCATTTAGAAAGGTAAGACTCTAGGGCCTCAATTTTAGAGTTTGCTTAGGGCCTCCTCCAGAAGGCTTGGACCGGCCCTGTGATTAAGATTTATAAAAATATTAAAATAGCAAGGATGTGCTTGGGAATTCTAGCTGGTAACTTTAACAAAATAACATGTATACTTAATACCAGATATATATCGAGTGATTAGGTGTAAGAGCAAGATTACCAATACGCACCGCATTATCATTCATACATGCTACTAGAGATAAACAAACGTGTTAAAGCATGGTCCTAAATTGTCACACCCCTAATTTCCACGTGTCACCGGTGGGCCCGGTGGGGGATTATCGTGACGTAGTTGATATCGTCAAAGTCAAACAACACAAATAATAATGCACAGCGGAAGCAAAGATAGATTTATTTCAACTCAAAATTTATTGTAATATCCAAGTATCACAAAATGTCGAAATAACATCCACAGGCAGAATCAGATAAACAGGAAACTTCATTTCAATAGACTTTGTGCATCCTAAGCTTGCGAGACTTCTATGGATGCTTAAGGAGTGACCAGCCTATTACGCGTAGTACCTGCACTTAGTCTTTTTGGAAAATACGTCAGTTTACACTGGTAAATACAATTCAACTGACTCATTTTGAAAAATGTTTAAAATTGATTTAAATGCACGTGGCATAAAACTTTTTATAACTTGGGACAATTATTTGCTTAATAATCTTGTAAAAGAATTACATGTTCATTCTGCGTTCAGTAGCCCGGGTTCGTTCCGGGTTAAGGATTAATAGACACACCACTTAATATAATTCCGCCGCGAGACTTCTCTCGTACCGACGATTATACATGTTATACAGCGCTACGGGTGTACGCCTACACCCGAGTGCTAAGGTCGTGGCCATTCTTTGAATGATGCCAAGGATATCCGGGACATGGTCATTAAGCCCCCAAAGGTGTTTAACAAACAAAACAGCATTTTCAAACGGGTTCATTTGACTGCACATAACCAAGACCGGTTATGGTCAATTTCCCGACCAAGCGGTATTTTATATACCGTACCCCAAGCCCGTATAGGGAAAATAAGTTAAACGTATTTACCTGAGCAAAGTATAAACCAGATATAACAAGTGCAAGTAGCTTTTACTAGGCTGCTAGATCTGGAAATTAAGGTTTTAATAACCTATTAGAATCCTAACGGGTCTTAAGCTTAGACCGGTTAGTCTTATATAAAGATTACGGTTTTAAACGCACAATAAGGCGAAGACCATTTTAGAATGTGGTTTTTGCCCCAACAAGTTTGCACACTTGTTTTATATAGGTATCATAATCACATTCTGGATTTTGAGACCAAAAAGATATGGTTTGACCCGTTTCGGCTAAAATGGCCAAACTAGCCACACAAGCCGATCCGAACGCGTATAATGCGTAACGAGTAACCATAGGAGTCAAATACAAGTTTCTGAAGTTAATATACTTAAAATATGTTGTGATATCAGAATGATACCTTCCATTATGCCCCAAATGATTTTTAAACCAAAACTATGCCTCGTAAGGGCGTTTTGGTCATTTTATAAGGTGTAAAAGAGTTAAATTAATAACCTGAGTTACAGGTCTGATTACATTAGTAAATATATTTAATTTACTAAGTTATAACAGTAGGGTATCAAAATTATGTGAAATTTATTGGCTTTAACCTTACAATGCACCGTAGGGGCATTTTGGTAATTTCACAAGTGCCCAAAAGGTCGATTCTGGAATTCTGAGTTCAAAACATTTGCCTACTGTTTAAAAATATAAAAGTATACTAATTACATCAGTAGGTTCAAACCCTTATGCTTAATAAGGTCCTAGTGCACACTTATATGTTAAAAATGCCTAAAAAGGCGATTTGGAGCCATTTCCGGGTTTTCTGTAAAAAGCTGATATTTTTAATATTCCAAAAGGCTCAAAATAATTTATTTATAATAACAATTCTGTAGAATTTGGTTTGAGGTCAAAAGGTTTTGTAAAACTCATTTTATGGCTAAAAAGGGTAAAACCGGCATAAACCGAATTAATCTTAGAACACTAAGTTATGCTCAGCGTAAAAATAAATAAAAATCACCAAAAATCCCAAAATATTATTTTATAACAGTGGGTAAAAGTTTGGTATAAAAATTTGGGTTTTAATAGGCTATACGTAATTTACGCCATTTTATTAGTAAAGAAGCTCTTAATTACGCTATTGAGCATAACTCTTAATCTAGACCTCAAACTGATTTCAAATTTTGGGTGCAAGTTTATAAATTAGCAACTAAGGTGCCTACCCTTTTACATTTTCAAAAATCACGTTTTAAGGTCAAATGGGCATAATGGTCAACATATAAGCAATTAACGGAAACATGCATGTGAAAAGGATATCTAATGAACCGGGTTGTATAAACTCAGAGAGTTATACTAATATGTAAATAGGCTCAAAAGAAGCTCTAAGGCAATCCTAATCTTGGCTAAAACGGGTCAGAACTGAAAGTCAAAGCAGAAGTCAAACTTTGCGACTTTCGGTTCCAAACCGAGCCTAAACTGAAAATTGTCGAGTTGAGCATGTTGGAACATGTTCTTACATTAATTACCAAGTTATTTTAATGATCAAACAGATTGCATGTAACCTACATTGCTAATTATAAGTTAATTTGAAGTTAAGCGTTCTGTTGACTTTTTATAGTTAGCTTTGACTCGACAATTGACATGCTTAAAGTGGGAATCTGGAAATACCCTTTTAAGGGTTTGATACCCACTTAATTACCTACTTATAGGTGTTTTTAATTCGTGATTTGACAGAGCACATTTTGATTAATCACGAAGTCAAACCTTATTTACGACGGTTTGACTTTTAGCTAATTAGCTAAGCTAGAATGGATTAAGGGGGGTTAAGGACACTTACAAGAGTCCTAAGGAGGATTATGGAGCCTAAGAAAACTTGGTGATGTCCAGAGAAGCTCCAAGAGGTCTTGAACAAGGGTGCCAAGTGAGCAAGTGAAAATGGTTACAACACAAGCTCCTTTTATAGTAAGCCAAGTGCCTTAGGATCTTGCCAAGTAACTCTAGGATAGTTAGGAGATGATCCCAGGTGCCCCTATAAGACTAAAAACTGCCTAGCAAGCCCCAGGTTTCAAATATTTACGTTTTAAGTCGGTTAACAGGTTGAACAGGCAGCTGTCCAAAATCTGCTGCCAGCGACCTCCTTACGGACCGTAAGCACATGGCCTTGCGGTCCGTATGCGTTTCTTACGGACCGTAAGCTTAAATCTTTACGGTCCGTAACCAACCTTGCTGTAAACTCCCAGGTACCCTCCTTACGGACCGTAAGCCTAAGGGTTTGCGGTCCGAAACCGATGGCCAGAGGACAAAATTTTGTGAGCTTTTAAGTCTTAACCAAGCAATCAAACCAACTCCGAAATCAGTCCCTCTTTTTCAGATGTGGGACCATCTTGATCAGTCATTGCATGCCTAGCATGCTCTTACATGTTTCCCATTCAATTTCAACTCTCGAGGGTCTTGCAAAGTGACGGAGATTACCAAGAATGAGTCTTAGATCCTCATAATAGTTGGCCAAGGAAAATAATTATATTGATTCCTTTTTACAAGGATTTTATTTAACATTTTCAGTAGTAACAACCTATAATTCCAAAGTCCTTAATAAAGATGCAACTTTATTCATTTGAGAGTAGCCGGTTATCATATAAGATGATTTTCAAAAGATTTAAGGATCTTGGGATTTATAAAAATTCGGGTCGCTCAGAGGTGTTTTAATAACATGCCGCCCTCGGGTCGTTCAGAGGTATTTTAAATAACATGACGCCCTAAAAATCCTACCAAGCATCTTTTATTTAATCCGGCTTTTCTGACACGTCTGTCTCTCATGACACGTGTCTTTATTTCAATGGACAGGAATTTCCGAGGTGTTACATCCTCACCCCCTTAAAAGAAATCTCGACCTCGAGATTTACTTAAACAGTTGAGGGTATTTCTCTTGCATTTTGGACTCTAACTCCCATGTATATTCAGGACCTCTACGAGCATCCCATTTTACCTTGACAATAGGCACAAGCTTTCTTCGAAGCTTCTTTACCTGTCGATCCTCAATCGACACAGGTTTTTCCACAAATTTTAAACTCTCGTCTATATGCACATCCGTGTGTGGTATGACTAGCGACTCGTCAGCTAGACATTTCTTTAGATTGCAGACGTGGAATACATTATGAATACCATCGAGCTCCTCAGGTAAGTTCAACTTATAAGCGACTGATCCTACACATTCGATGATCTCGAAAGGTCCTATATACCTTGGGCTTAACTTACCTTTCTTGCCAAATCGCATCACCCCCTTCCAAGGTGATACTTTGAGCAAAACCTTATCGCCAACCTCAAACTTGAGAGGCTTTCGCCTTTCATCCGCATAGCTCTTCTGCCTATCTCGAGCAGCTTTCAGGCGATCGCGAATTTGGACAATCTTGTCCGTTGTCTCGAAGACTAAGTCAGGACCTGATAATTGCGTATCTCCCACTTCTGCCCAGCAAATGGGCGTTCTGCACTTTCTACCATATAGTGCCTCGAAAGGCGCAGCCTTAATGCTAGTATGGTAGCTATTATTGTAGGAGAATTCGACTAACGGTAAATGCCTGTCCCAACTTCCTCCTAGATCAATCACACATGCTCGCAGCATGTCTTCCAATGTCTGAATGGTACGCTCACTCTGCCCATCTGTCTGAGGGTGGTAAGCCATACTGAAATTCAATTGAGTGCCCAGAGACTGTTGGAAACTCTTCCAGAAATGAGATGTGTATCTAGTATCCCGATCCGAGATAATAGATACTGGCACACCATGCAAGGCCACAATCTTATCTACGTATAATTGGGCTAGCATGTCAGAGCTGAAGGTCTCTCTAATGGGCAGGAAGTGTGCTGACTTAGTCAGTCTATCAACTATGACCCATATAGTATCATTTCCCTTCGGTGTCTTAGGCAATTTGGTGATGAAGTCCATCGTCACCATTTCCCATTTCCAAGTGGGAATTTCAGGCTGTTGCAGCAGACCTGACGGCTTCTGATGTTTAGCTTTGACTTTAGCACACGTCAAGCATTTAGCTACATAAGCAGCTATAGACTTTTTCAAGCCTATCCATCAATAGTTCGCCCTTAAATCCTGGTACATCTTGTCAGCTCCAGGATGGACAGAATACTTGGAATTGTGGGCTTCCTTGAGGATAACATCACGAAGTCCTCCATATACAGGAACCCATATTCGTCCATTTAATCTCAACATTCCGTCTTTATCGTAGGACAACTGTTCTTCAGTTACTCCTAATTTCTCTTCGGAATAGTTAGCTTCCAACACAGCTTCCTTTTGTGCAGCTAACAACCTTTCATTCAAGTTGCTCTTAATTTCAATGCTCTTGGCATTAACCCTTATTGGTTTCACTCTCTCCTTCCTGCTTAAAGCATCTGCGACTACATTGGCCTTGCCTGGATGGTACCTTATTTCACAATCATAATCGTTTAAGGTTTCCATCCATCGTCGCTGCCTCATGTTCAAATCCTTCAGATTGAACAGGTGTTGAAGGCTCTTATGGTCGGAATAGATTACACACTTCGTCCCATACAAATAATGTCTCCAAAGTTTTAGTGCAAATACAACGGCACCCAACTCTAAGTCATGGGTGGTCTAATTCTTTTCGTGCACCTTTAATTGACGTGAAGCGTAGGCTATGACCTTGCCCTTTTGCATTAATACGCAACCCATTCCGGTGTGTGATGCATCACAATACACCACAAATTCTTCAATGCCTTCAGGTAGAGTCAGTACTGGAGCGTTACTCAACTTCTGTTTCAAGATATCAAAAGATTCTTACTGCTTAGGCCCCCAATTAAACTTAATGTTCTTACGTGTTAACGACGTCAGGGGTGCAGCAATTCTTGAGAAGTTTTCAATAAAACGCCTGTAGTATCCAGCCAAACCTAGGAAGCTACGAATTTCTGAAGGTGTCTTTGGCTCTTGCCAGTTCATAATAGCTTCTATCTTTGCGGGATCCACTTGAATTCCACGTTCTCTTACAACATGACCAAGGAACTGGACTTCGCGAAGCCAAAACTCACACTTTGAAAACTTGGCATAGAGTTTTTCTTGATGGAGTAGCTTGAGAATGCACCGAAGATGCTCCTCATGGTCAGCTTGGTTCTTTGAGTAGATGAGGATGTCGTCAATGAAGACGATGACAAATTTATCCAGATAAGGCTTGCATACGCGATTCATGAGATCCATGAATGCGGCAGGCGCGTTAGTGAGCCCAAAAGGCATCACTAGGAACTCGTAATGACCATAACGAGTCCTAAACGCGGTCTTATGTACATCCTCCTCCTTGACTTTCAATTGATGATAGCCAGACCTGAGATCTATCTTGGAAAAGTAACTCGCTCCCTGTAGCTGGTCGAATAGATCATCGATTCTAGGCAAAGGATACCTGTTCTTGATAGTAACCTTGTTTAGCTCACGGTAATCAATGCATAGACGCATTGATCCATCCTTCTTTTTGACAAACAGAATTGGCGCTCCCCATGGAGATGAACTAGGTCTAATAAAGCCTTTAGCTAGCAAATCATCAAGTTGTGTCCTTAATTCCTTCATCTCCGTTGGTGCTAATCTATACGGTGCTCTGGCCACTGGTGCAGCTCCGGGGATGATGTCAATCCTAAATTCCACCTGCCTGTCTGGCGGTAAACCAGGTAGTTCCTCCGGAAAAACTTCGGGATAGTCAGAAATGACCGGTATGTCTTCGATCCTGGGCTTCTTCTCGTCAATGGTTACTCTTGCCATATAAATGACACAACCCCTACTCGTGCACCCGGATGCCTTAAGCATGGCCACACGCTCTGGCATTCCGTGTTGAGTATCTCCCTGAATAGTGAGTGACTCACCAGATGAGGTCTTGATTACTACCTGCTTCTTGTTGCACACTATTTGGGCTTGGTTACGTGATAACCAATCCATTCCTATCACTACATAAAAGCCTGCTAGCTTAAAGGGTAACAAGGACAATGGAAAAGAGTGGTTCCTAATGGATAAGACGCATCCATCTAACACGGTCGAAACTGTTTCTATTGTTCCATCAGCTAATTCCACTTCATATTTCATACTTAGAATTTTAACAGGTAATTTCAACAGTTCACAGAACTTATTATCTATAAAGGACCTATCCGCCCCAGAGTCAAATAATACCCTTGCGTAGACATCATTTATGAGAAAAGTACCTGTTATGACATTATCGTCTTGAATAGCTTCCTTTGCATCCATGCGGAAGACTCTTGCATTCGTCTTCTTTCCCTCCTCCGTTTTCTTGGCAAGCTTCGGGCAGTTGGGTCTAATATGTCCCTTCTCATTACAATTGTAGCAGGTGGCATCCTTAAGCTTCTTGCAGTCTAATGCCTTATGATCCGGGGACTTGCAAATCCCACATAGCTTCTGCTGAGATTGGGACCTAGACTCTTGCCTGCATTTCCCAAAATGGTGCTTCCTACAAACTTTGCACCTGGGTTTTTCACCTGTCTGATGATCTCCTTTCTTGGATCCCGACCCTTTCTTGTGGTCGTCATTGCCCTTACGCTTCTTTTCTGAGCGTCGCGAACCATCATCTTCGCGTTTTCGCTTCTCGGCATCTACGGCTCTCAGTGATCTCTGTCTAACTGCGTCCTTTGTAAGGGACAGAGATATGTCAGCCACTGATCGAAAAGTAGTGGGCCGAGAGGCCTTGACGCTTGCTTTAATTTCTGGGGCCAGACCCCCAATGAAACGGGCTATCCTCTTCGGTTCAGGTGTTACAAGATAGGGAACTAGCCTTGACAAGGAATTGAAGGTTGTGAGGTAAGCCTGGCAGTCCAGGTTCTTCATCACCAGAGACAGAAAATCAGACTCTATTCCTTCGACCTCGTGCTGGGGACAGTAATTCTCCTTGATTAGGGCAACAAATTGTTCCCAAGACATGTTGTATAGCGGTATCTTTCCGGTGGCTTGAATCAGCGACTTCCACCATTGCAGTGCATCACCTTTAAAGGATTGTGTCACGAACTTCACAATATCTCTTTCAGCACAGCCACTTATATCCACTACCGTCTCCATCTCATCAAGCCAAGTCATACAGTCTACTGCCCCCTTCTCCCCAGTGAAATCCCGGGGTTTACAAGATACAAAGTATTTATACGTGCAACCCTTGGCACGTGGGGCATCATAAAGCACAATCTTCTTGGAATGATTATCATTTTCATTCGAAGAATGTCTATCATCCTCCTTCTTGGAGTCCTCCTTCTTGGATTCTTCCTTTTTAGACTTGGGTTTGACGGAAGGTGGCTTGCTGTGAGCTTCTGAATGAGTCTTAGATTTATTATGCGGTGTAGACAGGGTTCTACTATGGGTCCCACTGTACTCACTATACTGTCTTTCTAAAGCCTTAGTAACCGCATCATCTACCAGTGCTTTCAACTCCGCACCAGTTAACTGTACCTTTGCATTATCGTGGTTCTCCACTAGACGACTATTCACTTCATCCGACCCCGCCATGTAGCTTCAATTGCTACATATAAACAATAATGGGCAAGGTTTTATTTAATAGTTAATACAGTATTTTATGTATTTTATTAACCATGGTTTTAAATAGCCATTGCAGGTCAAATTATTAATTAAACATAAATTCAGGGTCTGCATTATAACCCTATATTATAGTCAAGAATTAACATATAACTTAGTCACAAGGACAGTGTTAGCTTATAACCCGGATTCTTACAGAATCAAGGTATTAGGGTCTGAATCATAGTTCATTACCCTATTCTAGACAGTGAGTTGCAGACTCAAACTGTCTTTTAGTCCCTAGGACATTAATTACTACCCGTAGGTACTTCATTCTTAAGGAATGGTCATTTACTTGCAGGGAATCTTAAATTAACCCAATTTTCAATGATGGTCTATGTGACTTCTACTGTGTCACAATTTGCCCACTATGTTAACATACTTACAGATATTAACAGAATTTGGAATCTTTTAGACAGGTTCTGCCATCTTGGCCATGTCTGCAACGACACGTGGCTAGGCTTTTACCCCTTAGATTCTCTTTATAACGCAGATCAATCCTAAGTTAAGACGTTAATTATGGACCTGAATCTAATTATGGAGATACCATCTTGGCCTTGTCTTAAAATGACATGTGGCTAGGTCTTGTCCCTTTTTAGATTTTGCCATTTTTCACAAATGGTAGGTCTTCTTTAATTTTAGGAAATGTTATTTTATTTTAAGTTTATTCATATACTTATTTATAACAACAATCATAGAAACTTAAATGCAACATTTCACTAAATCAAGATTTAACAGTACATCATTTGCCCAAAACGGGACTTCTACAACAACATGTCCACGCAAGGGCGAAATATAACAAATAAAACAACAAACAAACCCACGCAGGAGTCAACTGAAAGACATGCCCACGCAGGGGCAGAATACTAAAAGACAAGCTCACGCAGGAGCTGAATACAAAAACATAAAGTCCACGCAGGGACTGATTACAACTAAGCAGACAAACATCAAAGGTCCTTAATGACCCCTCCTCTTAGACTTCCCCTTTAGCAAGTCTGACAGGCCCTTGAAGAAGCCTTGCCGCTCCCTGCGATCTTCTCGAACTTCCTGTTCGACTTGATGCAACCTCTCAAGAACCTCCTGCTGATGTTCCGGCGGAATCAGTTGTGGCTGCGGCGGCTGGTACATAGGTTGAGGAGGTGGTGGATGCTGGTACCCATAAGTCGGGTAACCAGTGGTCCATGGTCCTCCGTATGGTCCTTCAGGATGAAAAGCGTTGTAGTCCCGAGCTACCTGATATGGATCGACCTCCGCATAGCCGAAGTTGTAGTGAGTATGTGCTGGCTGCTCAAAGGGGTTATACGCTGCCGAACCAGCGTATGCAGGGATTGGGTTGTCAAAACCCAACGGGGGTGCCATAGGCACTGAGTTGATTTCTGGAATGGGGCTTGATGGACCCCCCATTTGTGGTTCTTCTTCTTCCTCCTGAAGTGGCGGATAATGGCTGCCACTTGATGGTTGGGGTGTGCTGATGCGGACACCCCCTCGCACGGACATCCGTGCGTTCGATCTCCTCCGCCTCGGTGGCTCCGGAGGCGGCTGCTGTTACACTGGTGGTGGTGGTGGCGGAGTAACTGCCATGAAACGAGAATCCTGAGAAGGATCCTGTTGCTGTTGCTGCTGCTGGTATGGGGACGAGTGGTGTGAGGGGGTAAAATACCAGTCGATGTTTCGGAACCTCTCCTCGTAGCTGTCTGGACTGCGATAAGGCGATCCGTGAAAAGATGATCCATCAGAGATCTCTATCGGGTGGTTGGGCGTCCCTGTAGCAGGCTCCATAGGGTCAGTATCCTCGTCCATATCATTTTCCCCAGAGAAGTGGTCTTCCGGTCCAAGTGGGTTAAAACCCACGGGCTCTGGAAGGTTGGGGTTGGGTCACCAAAGGAGTGGTGAGAGTTGGATCTCTGCAGAGGTATGAAAGAGGGTGGTTGCTCGTTGGGCTCGTTTTCTGACTGGGGCCCAAATGAGTGCTGGTAAGAAGGTGAAGAGCTAAGGGAAACTGATCGTCTCCCGGGCTCAACATAGAGCCTCCACGGCTCTTGTGGACTAGTGCTCATGGTGATGGACGGGGTACGCCGGTGCGAAGGCCCGGCTTCGTGGTCGTGACCCGTGACAGGGGCCTTGCCTCGTCCGCGAAGAAATCTTGCTGGCATGTTGACCTGCATACAAGTTTTGATAACAACAACAATATATAATAAAATAAAGACCCAAAATAAAACAAAACAGAGTTTGTCCTATGTTCTTTGTCTAGACATCGGAACTCGAAGAATGTGCAATTCGTGCACTGAGACTAAACACAAAAGGCTAGTGTTTAATTCACTCAGTGTTGGCTCTGATACCAACCTGTCACACCCCTAATTTTCACGTGTCACCGGTGGGCCCGGCGGGGGATTATCGTGACGTAGTTGATATCGTCAAAGTCAAACAACACAAATAATAATGCACAGCGGAAGCAAAGATAGATTTATTTCAACTCAAAATTTATTGTAATATCCAAGTATCACAAAATGTCGAAATAACATCCACAGGCAGAATCAGATAAACAGGAAACTTCATTTCAACAGACTTTGTGCATCCTAAGCTTGCGAGACTTCTATGGATGCTTAAGGAGTGACCAGCCTATTACGCGTAGTACCTGCACTTAGTCTTTTTGGAAAATACGTCAGTTTACACTGGTAAATACAATTCAACTGACTCATTTTGAAAAATGTTTAAAATTGATTTAAATGCACGTGGCATAAAACTTTTTATAACTTGGGACAATTATTTGCTTAATAATCTTGTAAAAGAATTACATGTTCGTTGTGCGTTCAGTAGCCCGGGTTCGTTCCGGGTTAAGGATTAATAGACACACCACTTAATATAATTCCGCCGCGAGACTTCTCTCGTACCGACGATTATACATGTTATACAGCGCTACGGGTGTACGCCTACACCCGAGTGCTAAGGTCGTGGCCATTCTTTGAATGATGCCAAGGATATCCGGGACATGGTCATTAAGCCCCCAAAGGCGTTTAACAAACAAAACAGCATTTTCAAACGGGTTCATTTGACTGCACATAACCAAGACCGGTTATGGTTAATTTCCCGACCAAGCGGTATTTTATATACCGTACCCCAAGCCCGTATAGGGAAAATAAGTTAAACGTATTTACCTGAGCAAAGTATAAACCAGATATAACGAGTGCAAGTAGCTTTTACTGGGCTCCTAGATCTGGAAATTAAGGTTTTAATAACCTATTAGAATCCTAACGGGTCTTAAGCTTAGACCGGTTAGTCTTATATAAAGATTACGGTTTTAAACGCACAATAAGGCGAAGACCGTTTTAGAATGTGGTTTTTGCCCCCAACAAGTTTGCACACTTGTTTTATATAGGTATCATAATCACATTCTGGATTTTGAGACCAAAAAGATATGGTTTGACCCGTTTCGGCTAAAATGGCCAAACTAGCCACATAAGCCGATCCGAACGCGTATAATGCGTAACGAGTAACCATAGGAGTCAAATATAAGTTTCTGAAGTTAATATACTTAAAATATGTTGTGATATCAGAATGATACCTTCCATTATGCCCCAAATGATTTTTAAACCAAAACTATGCCTCGTAAGGGCGTTTTGGTCATTTTATAAGGTGTAAAAGAGTTAAATTAATAACCTGAGTTACAGGTCTGATTACATTAGTAAATATATTTAATTTACTAAGTTATAACAGTAGGGTATCAAAATTATGTGAAATTTATTGGCTTTAACCTTACAATGCACCGTAGGGGCATTTTGGTAATTTCACAAGTGCCTAAAAGGTCGATTCTGGAATTCTGAGTTCAAAACATTTGCCTACTGTTTAAAAATATAAAAGTATACTAATTACATCAGTAGGTTCAAACCCTTGTGCTAAATAAGGTCCTAGTGCACACTTATATGTTAAAAATGCCTAAAAAGGCGATTTGGAGCCATTTCCGGGTTTTCTGTAAAAAGCTGATATTTTTAATATTGTAGAAGGCTCAAAATAATTTATTTATAATAACAATTCTGTAGAATTTGGTTTGAGGTCAAAAGGTTTTGTAAAACTCATTTTATGGCTAAAAAGGGTAAAACCGGCATAAACCGAATTAATCTTAGAACACTAAGTTATGCTCAGCCTAAAAATAAATAAAAATCACCAAAAATCCCAAAATATTATTTTATAACAGTGGGTAAAAGTTTGGTATAAAAATTTGGGTTTTAATAGGCTATACGTAATTTACGCCATTTTATTAGTAAAGAAGCTCTTAATTACGCTATTGAGCATAACTCTTAATCTAGACCTCAAACTGACTTCAAATTTTGGGTGCAAGTTTATAAATTAGCAACTAAGGTGCCTACCCTTTTACATTTTCAAAAATCACGTTTTAAGGTCAAATGGGCATAATGGTCAACATATAAGCAATTAACGGAAACATGCATGTGAATAGGATATCTAATGAACCGGGTTGTATAAACTCAGAGAGTTATACTAATATGTAAATAGGTTCAAAAGAAGCTCTAAGGCAATCCTAATCTTGGCTTAAACGGGTCAGAACTGAAAGTCAAAGCAGAAGTCAAACTTTGCGACTTTCGGTTCCAAACCGAGCCTAAACTGAAAATTGTCGAGTTGAACATGTTGGAACATGTTCTTACATTAATTACCAAGTTATTTTAATGATCAAACAGATTGCATGTAACCTACATTGCTAATTATAAGTTAATTTGAAGTTAAGCGTTCTGTTGACTTTTTATAGTTAGCTTTGACTCGACAATTGACATGCTTAAAGTGGGAATCTGGAAATACCCTTTTAAGGGTTTGATACCCACTTAATTACCTACTTATAGGTGTTTTTAATTCGTGATTTGACAGAGCACATTTTGATTAATCACGAAGTCAAACCTTATTTACGACGGTTTGACTTTTAGCTAATTAGCTAAGCTAGAATGGATTAAGGGGGGTTAAGGACACTTACAAGAGTCCTAAGGAGGATTATGGAGCCTAAGAAAACTTGGTGATGTCCAGAGAAGCTCCAAGAGGTCTTGAACAAGGGTGCCAAGTGAGCAAGTGAAAATGGTTACAACACAAGCTCCTTTTATAGTAAGCCAAGTGCCTTAGGATCTTGCCAAGTAACTCTAGGATAGTTAGGAGATGATCCCAGGTGCCCCTATAAGACTAAAAACTGCCTAGCAAGCCCCAGGTTTCAAATATTTACGTTTTAAGTCGGTTAACAGGTTGAACAGGCAGCTGTCCAAAATCTGCTGCCAGCGACCTCCTTACGGACCGTAAGCACATGGCCTTGCGGTCCGTATGCGTTTCTTACGGACTGTAAGCTTAAATCTTTACGGTCCGTAACCGACCTTGCTGTAAACTCCCAGGTACCCTCCTTACGGACCGTAAGCCTAAGGCTTTGCGGTCCGTAACCGATGGCCAGAGGACAAAATTTTGTGAGCTTTTAAGTCTTAACCAAGCAATCAAACCAACTCCGAAATCAGTCCCTCTTTTTCAGATATGGGACCATCTGATCAGTCATTGCATGCCTAGCATGCTCTTACATGGTTCCCATTCAATTTCAACTCTCGAGGGTCTTGCAAAGGGACGGAGATTACCAAGAATGAGTCTTGGATCCTCATAATAGTTGGCCAAGGAAAATAATTATATTGATTCCTTTTTACAAGGATTTTATTTAACATTTTCAGTAGTAACAACCTATAATTCCAAAGTCCTTAATAAAGATGCAACTTTGTTCATTTGAGAGTAGCCGGTTATCATATAAGATGATTTTCAAAAGATTTAAGGATCTTGGGATTTATAAAAATTCGGGTCGCTCAGAGGTGTTTTAATAACATGCCGCCCTCGGGTCGTTCAGAGGTATTTTAAATAACATGACGCCCTAAAAATCCTACCAAGCATCTTTTATTTAATCCGGCTTTTCTGACACGTCTATCTCTCGTGACACGTGTCTTATTTCAATGGACAGGAATTTCCGAGGTGTTACATAAATAGCCCAACCTGAAAAATCCTACTCCTAACCATGGTCCAGCTTTTAAAGAATGTAACTGAAAAAGAACCAAGAAAAAAATTTATAAAGATATTTTCATACAGTAGGTTTTAATTTACAAAACTAGCTTTTACATTCAAATAAAGATAAAATCCATTTTGATGTAAACACCACAATCAATTATATATAAATTTTATTGTATCATTAACTGGTAAGTTGCTCGTGCGTTGCCACGGCGTTGAAACGTAAGGACATCAAATTTGTATAGTCTAATGAACACGTATTATATTGATCCGACTGGTTTCTGAAAAAAAATGTCTAAACGTAAATCAACTGAAAAAGTACATAAAAATAAGTAAAAAACGTACATCGAATTAGTATCCGCTGCATTGCGGCGGGTTTGTACAAAGAATGACAATTTTTAAACAACACATTAAAAGTCAAACTGCTATTATAAACACTTTTGAAAAGATATATACATCAACATTTAATTTTATAATACACGACTATACCTGAGAGATAAAATCTTAAGTTAATACCTGATCATATTGTTACTTTAAATTATTATTACTCAACCTTATTACTTTTCATAAAATACAAATACCAACCTAAAGGACTTTTATTTTGGTATAGAAGTTTTATGGTTAAGGATTTATGACTTTTTGTAGACCATCTAGGCCCAGGATATTTGTAGGCTTGGTTTGGCCAAGGCTTTATGCACCTGCCACCTGTATATTGTGTTTTTAGCCCTTTAATGTGTGTGACACAATGGTTAGGTTGGTCTAAAGATGTCTGATAGATAAAGAATCTTTTAACGGAATTATGGAAGAGGACACATGGGTGACCGGGGCGGATGAAGTAAAGAAGGTGTTTTTCGATTTCTTCAGTTCCAAGTTCAAAGAACCATTGGCAAAGCGACCACGGATCAGAGGTGAAGGATTAAAAAGACTTTCTCAAAATGAGGGTGATGCACTAATCAGGCCTTTCTCAATAGAAGAAATAAAAGGAGCGGTGTGGGACTGTGGCGGCGAAAAGGCACCAGGCCCAGATGGATTTACCTTCGGTTTTTTAAAGAAATTCTGGAGCGAGTTCGAATCACCTCTCTTTGAGGTTTTCAAAGAATTCCATACCCACGGGTCATTGTGCAAAGCTAACGGGGCTTCCTTCATATCGCTCATTCCTAAGACGAACGATCCCAGATTCCCAAACGAGTTCAGACCCATTTCATTAATCGGCTTAGTGCACAAGGTAATCTCCAAAGTCCTCTCTAATAGGCTCGTTTCTGTTCTTGACAGCCTCGTTTCTCCTGTGCAAACGGCCTTTTTGGGGGGTAAAAACATAGTGGATAGTCCACTTATCTTGAATGAAATTTTTGCATGGGTGAAGAAAAATAAAAAACAGGCTACGTCTTTTAAAGTTGACTTAGACAAAGCCTATGACTCCCTTAATTGGAAGTTTCTGATTACTATTTTGCATCATATGGGATTCCCGACTAAGTGGCGGTGCTGGATAATGGGATTATTGTATGCGGGGTCAGCCATGGTTCTCGTTAATGGGTCACCTACGGGGAGTTTCAATATGTAACGTGGATTACGTCAAGGGGATCCCATTTCGCCGTTCTTGTTCATATTGGCCTTGGAATCCCTTAATATCATTATGAACAAGGCGACCGTGGCGGGTCTGGTTGAGGGGCTTAGGCTACCGAACGGGGGCCCCGTAATCTCACATCTCTTCTACGCCGATGACGTAGTGTCCGTGGGAAAAGGTGATTTGGAACATGTAAAAAACTTGGCTCGAATCCTACGATGCTTCTATTTGGCTTCTGGACTCAAGGTTAATCCGTCCAAAAGTAAAATTTATGGAGTCGGGCTGGATGATTTGAGTATGAATAGCTTCGCTAATGCACTCAATTGTAGTGTGGGCTCATTCCCATTCAAATATCTTGGCATGATGGTCGGCGCTAATATGAATAGAATCGCAAACTGGAAATTAGTGGTGGATCGATTTAACTCTAAGCTTTCTAGATGGAAGGCTAAATGCCTGTCGTTAGCAGGAAGAGTCACTTTGGCTAAAGCGGTTCTCGGTAATTTA
This sequence comes from Helianthus annuus, assembly GCF_002127325.2. NCBI lineage: Eukaryota > Viridiplantae > Streptophyta > Magnoliopsida > Asterales > Asteraceae > Helianthus > Helianthus annuus. The sequence goes on from NC_035440.2 coordinate 85,804,329, forward strand.
CCCACGTATTACCTATCGCTTTATAAAGCTCCTGCTAATGTTATCAATACGCTCGAAGGTATACGGAGGAGATTTGTTTGGGGCGGGGTGTGTTCGAATAAGAAAATTAGATGGATTAGATGGGAGAAAATGATGGCATCTAAAAAGTTGGGTGGGTTGGGGATGGGAAGTATAAGAGATGCAAATTTGGCACTATTACTCAAATGGTGGTGGAGACTAAGGGACGACGAAAACCAACTGTGGGCTAGAGTAATAAAGGCAATACATGGGAGGTGCTGGAAAAATGATATCATTCCAATTAATAAATCCTTAACGGGCGTGTGGAAGAACATCAGGGCAATTAAAAAAGAATTTCTAAAAAGCAACTTAAGGGTAGATCTCAAGTTAAAATGTGATGTGGGAAAAGGTGATAAGGTAAGATTTTGGGATGATGTATGGCTATATAATAAAACATTGAAGGAAGAGTGCCCACTGTTATACACTATGGCAGCAAACAAAAGTGCTAGAGTTGTTGAGAACTACATGAAGATGGGGTCGAGTATAGTTTGGCAATGGGATTGGAAGACTCAGCCGTCAACTAGCGAAGCTTGGGCTGAATTTCTTAGTCTCTTCGAAACACTTAATAATAAACAAATGAAGGATTCTAGTGATACATGGGGATGGGAAACGGAAAAAGGGAGATACTTTTCGGTGAAGGTAGTGAGGGATGAACTAGGTGATGCGACGTTTCAAAGGGACGGTGATCAGATAATGAAGTGGTGTGGATGGGCAACAGCTAAGGCGAACACACTGATCTGGAGGTGCATATCGGGAAGAATTCCTACGCGTGTAGAACTAGCCAAAAGAGGTGTTCAGGTGGGGACCGTAAACTGCCCATTTTGTAGCCACATGGAAGAAACGGCAGACCATATTTTTGTTACGTGTACCACGGCAAAAGCCATCTGGTGGCTCATGGGTGCTTGGCTGAAAAACTCGGACCTATTAGCCTGTTCGACGATCAACGAAATTCTAGCCATAGCATGGGGAGTTAACCTACCGAAAAAACAAAAAAAGGTTTTTTCCTGTGTTATCATAGCGACCATATGGACCATTTGGATACAAAGGAACGAGAGGATCTTCAATAATACACACAAGTCCTACAATAGGATGGTCGAAGATATCAAAGAATGCTCGCTTTTATGGCTAAAGCATAGAGGGTGAATAAAGGATATCGAGAGAGATAATTGGAACAACTTGGGTGTAAACGGGATTCGTAGTTAGGTGATGTTTTTCGTTTAATTGTATGTCTTTCTAGCTCCTGGCTAGAGAAACTATATGTAACCGTTTAAAGTAATGAATTGATCCTCTTTTCCGTTAAAAAAAGGTAAAGAAACTTTATGTATCATAAATCTAGGACAAACTACTATTGGTGTTAGCAACAAAGTAGTAATTAAAGAAAAAAACATTTATTGGGATTTGGCAAGAAGGGGGGGGGGGTATAAGACTAGCTATTTTATTATTCTTGTTTGTTAGTTTTATTAGGCAAATTGAATTTAAATAATCACAATTTTCTCAATTTGGCCGATAATAATCTCAACTCAGTTATTTGCCGATAATAATCTGAACTGGTCCACTTTTGGCCGATAATAGTCCGCTGTTAAAAATAGCTTAACGGAGTTAAGTTTTTTTTCGAATTACAAACCCATGTTTTAGGGATTTTGATCAGAACGAGGATACGATTCAATTTGTGTAAAACTTATCTCGAAACGGTGCTCCAAACGACTTGATTTTTGTTAATTGGAAGCTAAAACACCCGAATTGAAGCACCGTTTTCATCGTTTGGGGTAGTATTTGGAGGTAAATTTTACATCAATCAACTCCTATCCTCGTTTTAATCAAAAGCCCTAAAACATCGGTTTGTAATTCGGAAAAAACTTAACTCCGTTAAGCTATTTTTAACACAGACTATTATCGGCCAAGATTGGACCAGTTCGGATTATTATCAGCAAATAACTGAGTTGGGATTATTATCGGCCAAATTGAGAAAGTTGAGATTATTTAAATCCAATTTGCATTTTTTTATTATGATTATTGTTAAAACTGTCCATTTAACATCCCTCATCTAAGTCAGGTTGTCAAAGTTTTAGCTTTTGAAGTACAGTACACTGAAGAACACGCAACAAAGCAAAATTTCATTTTTAGTCATTTTCTTGAAAAACTATGTATATCGTCTCAACTATTTGATTAGCAATTGAACATGCTCACATTATCCCTAATTTAATTTAAAAAAAAACCCACTTTCCGGTCACCATATGTATTGTGGTACTATGCCATTATGTCAATTAAATATTAGTATTCAATAACTAGAAAGAAACACTCCATATGATGGCCTTTTGTAGTGTTGTCAGATGTCTTGTTTGAACGATGTGGAAACATTAATCTAGGTCGAACTTATAAGTATTAGGCCCAAGTTTAGAGCTTGTAGTTTGTTCGGAACATACCTACATAATCAACTAGTTCATAATTTCATATAGCTATATTATATAGGCAAATTGGATTTAAATAATCCCAACTCACTGTTGTTGGCCAATAATAATCCCAACTCATTTAATCACCAATAATAATCCGAACTATTCACTTTTGTTTGTAAAATACTCCCAGTTAAAAAAACACTAACTAGGTTAAAAATTGCTGATGTGGCTTGCCACGTCACCTGCCACATCAGTTGCCACGCCATCAAAATATGCCACGTAGACTGCCACATCAGCTGCCACGTCATCAAAATATGCCACGTGGCAAGCCACATCAGCAATTTTTTAACCTAGTTAGTGTGTTTTTAACTGGGAGTATTTTACAAACAAAAGTGAATAGTTTGGATTATTATTGGTGATTAAATGAGTTGGGATTATTATTAACCAATAACAGTGAGTTGGGATTATTTAAATCCAATTTGCCTATTATATAAATACAAAGTATTTAATATAGGAAAATTGGTTTTAAATAATCTCAACTTTTTCAATTTGGCTGATAATAATCTCAACTCAGTTATTTGCCAATAATAATTCGAACTGGTCCATTTTTGGCCGATAATAGTCTGTGTTAAAAATAGCTTAATGGAGTTAAGTTTTTTTTCTGAATTACAAACCGATGTTTTAGGGCTTTTGATTAGAACAAGGATACGAGTTGACTGATGTAAAATTTACCTAGAAATACTGCCCCAAACGACAAAAACGGTGCTTCAATTCGGGTGTTTAAACTTTCAATTAACAAAAATCAAGCCGTTTGGAGCTCCGTTCGAGGTAACTTTTACATAAATCGACTCGTATCCTCGTTCTGATTAAAATCCCTAAAACATCAGTTTGTAATTCGGAAAAAAACTTAACTCCGTTAAACTATTTTTAAGGGCGGATTATTATCGGCCAAAAGTGGACCAGTCCGGATTATTATCGGCAAATAACTGAATTAGGGTTATTATTGGCCAAATTGTGAAACTGAGATTATTTAAATCCAATTTGTCTTTAATATATTGAACTCACAATATCCAAAGCATACTGGTACCATAGAAATGTGGCATTTGTTTCTTTTACATGATAGGATTACACAAAATCTTATTGAACGGTAATTGTTTTTATGGTTTGTTTAACTATATAATGTTTATATTGTTAAACATGACATGTTAGATCTTAAAGGCTAATGATGCTAATCATCAAAAATCACATCTATCTCCATCCAATCCCTTTTCATCAAACCCTTCCACATTTTATCAAATTATAAACAAACACTTATCCTACCTAATCGTCTTTATCTTGCACCAAACTTAAGAAACACGTAAGTTACATAACAGTGCCGTTAGTTTAAATGTAACTTGACACTACAATTATAGTCTGGGTTTTATTATTTTTACAAATTTAAACATTTGTTCATAACCATTAAATTATGGAGACTTATTGTTACCCAATATCCAACCTAACTGTTACCATAAACCTTTCTTTGTAACGATACTTCTCAAAGTTTTAGCTTTTGGAGTAAAGTACACAGAAGCTCATGTGGCAAAGCAAAATTTCATTTTTTGGTCCTTTTCTTGAAGTACTATGTATATAGTCTTAACTGTTTGTTAGCGACTAAAAATGCTTATATCCTCCACCCTAATTCCGGCCACCATATGTAGTTACCAATAAATATTTATTGTGGTACTATGCCATTGTGTTTAGAAAATATTTGTATTCAATAGTTAGAAATAAACTCCACATGATGGTCTTTTCTAGTCTTGTCTGAACATTTGGAAGTCGCTCGAATGTGTCTTGTTTGAACACTATGAGAACATCAATCTAGGTCAAACTTTGAAGTATTCATAAGTTTAGATCATGTAGTTCGTTCGGAATATACCTACATTAACAACTAGTTCAAATAGTTATAACCTAGGTGTTATTGGTTTTACAAAATTAAACATTTGTTCATAATCATTAAATTGTGGTGGCTTATTGTTACCTAATATCCAACCTAACTGTCACCATAAACCTTTCTTTGTATGATATATCTCAAAGTTTTAGCTTTTGGAGTAAACTACATAGAAGCTCATGCAGCAAAGCAAAATTTCATTTTGGTTATTTTCTTGAAAAACTATGCCTGTAAACAGTTTTAATTGTTTGATTAGCAATTGAAAATGCTCATATCCCCCCCCCCCAATTTTGGTCACCATATTTAATTACCAATAAGTATTTATTGTGGTACTCTACCATTCATTCAATTCAACTATGATAATTGAAAAACTGAATGAACAGTGGTGAAAGGTGGTGTTACTTTTCAATTGGGCCGCTTTTTAGAAGCCACGCGTAGGGCTTCTATCAACACCATCTGCCACACATTCAAAAACCTGATAAAAAACCACCGCGTAGGAGAGAGATTGATAAAAACCCACCGCATCAAAGAGAGAGAGAGAGAGAGCGTGCACGAAGGAACAAAATCAGGTGGCTGATGACGACGATGACGATGGATTCGGGGTAACAGTTAAGGTCTGAGATGAACCGACGATAGGTACGAACACAGATCCGGGAAGCCGGAAACGAGGGAGATGAGCGGCGGTGGGTTTTCTCGCCGGTTCCGCATGTGAGATAGGCTCGCAATTTCAGGTAATCTCTTGGTTTTCTCATTTTCAACCACAGAGAGAGACTGTGGTGGTTGTTGTTCCGCTGCGACCTACCACCGGCGACCATTCCAGGGACGGCACCAACGTCTCGATGACGGCGGCCAGTCCCAGGCGGTCTAGGGTTTTGATCGACTATTATCGGCCAGTCCCAGGCGGTCTAGGGTTTTGATCAGCGGTCTCAATAATGACTACAGAGGCCTCCAGCAGGCGTGAAACAACTGCTTGGCTCCCGGAGATGTATATTCCGAACTCTAACCCTGACAATTGGGCATATGGTATGTACGCCCTATTACAGCCTTATTTTTTTAACAATCATACTGGGATTATTTTTTTACAAAATAGTTGTGGTCGCTTTTAGTGTTAACTCTTAAATTGCATAATTGATTTCATTTTATTTTGTTTTGGTTTCAATCTAATATTGGTACCTTTTTGCAACATTGATATAGTAAACAACCATTATTGTAAATCCAATCAGATTTGCGTGCGACCAACCTGTTCTTTTACGAAATTAGTAAATTTGTTCATCAACAAAGCTGATAGGCTGCTTGACTACTCTCAGTTGATGATTATTGGTACAACGCTTCATCATTCTACATCACAGTCGCACCATGATGGCGGTTATTTTAGACGATTATGGTTTTCAATTTGGTTTCGACAGATGATGATTTGCCGACATCCTTCATGCAATCATTTTCATCGATTGAGGTATATACATGTGATTTTGTGTGTATTATTAGCAGGGCAGGTTGTATTAAATAGGATTTTGGTTGACTTCGATTGAGTGTTTTTCCCTTTTATGTGATTGTAGATTGCATATATTCACCGGAAATTCACGTTTTCACTTCCGCTCTTCGCATTCGGGTTAGATTTCGTTTTCACCTTCCTGTTAAATTCAAACTCGGTTGGATATTTTTACTTTTATTTCTATGTTCATCGATAATAATTCTATGAAATGAACAATAACGAATTTTTCGTCTTCACCTACAAAAAGGGAGAGAAAGTCAGAAACCAGATAAAACGAGAGGGAGATGTGGAAGAACGGCCAGTGTTCAGGAAACGGCAGGTCTCTGGTGAATGACCTTACGAATGCTCACCTACCACCCATGGAACCTCAGATGCACGGGGATGAGAGCGGTGATGAGGTGGTGGCTCGAAGTCGAAACAGAGACGGAGACGGAGAGGGTAAAGACGGTGGCAGCGAAGTCGAAACAAAGACGGAGAGGGTAAAGACGGTGGCGGCTCAAGGGTTTTCCGGTGGTCTCCGTTTGTTTCCGGCAAAGATGGTAAAAACCCGAACCTTAGTTCTTTTCCCGGTGAACTAGATTCTGTTAACGATCGGTGGTTGCAGCGGTGTCATGGCGGTGGTGGTGGTTCCGGCGAGATATCACGGCGACGATGGTGGTTAGTAACCCTAGCCGCCGCCTTCGGTGAGGTGCTCTTTTGAAGGTGAAGGGGTGATTGATTCAGGTTGTGGAGATTGTGATTGAGGAAGGGGAAGACGAGGACAGCCAAGCAGCACCTTCCAGTGGTGTCGGCTACTCAACAGGTCTATCTTCCTAATAGCTCCACCCTATCTTTCTTCCAGTGGTGTAATTAGGTTTTATTCGGTATTTAATTGGTATTTTGGAGGTAAGGGGATTGGGCTTTGGTAGCTTATAACAAGAATTGTGTATATTTTTTTTGTGAAACTTGCTGAAGCGGTTTTAACTTTTAACAATCTCTTCTTTAAGCTAGGCTCCACAAAGGAGAAAGAAGACCGCTAGGTTTAACCGTCAATTATGTTATGTCCAGAAACTTTGTAGGATACTGCAGCTCGGCCATTGTTCTGTTTTAGGCTTCAACCCATTTACACAAAACTGATTTTATCTAGGTTATGTTTTAACTCTAGGGGGTCGATGAGGATAGGTTCAACAACTTGGGTAAAACTAAAACAGGTCAAACTGGTTGAAGGTTGTCAGTATGTCATTAATTTGTAGTAATGGCGTCAGGCCAACCCAACCCAACCCAAACAACCCAAACCTACCCATTACTTGACCCGTCTACTATGCTACCACTACTTCTTAGAAAATGCAAGTTGATCTGTGTTTTTTGTTCTGTAACAGGTCCAGCATTTTCGACACTAAAGCTGGCATTGCATTGAACAACAACTTTTTGAGAATGAGGTTACAGGTATGCTCTCTAACTATCCGTTAAATCGCTCCACTGATCTTCGTTTTAGTATGACATGATGGTTTTTGGTGTATTTGCAGTAACCATGTGGTCGACTTGATTTGCCACATAGCACGAGTTAGCGTGGTTGTCATGAGCGCAGTTTTTCCTATCACGCTGTGACTATCACCGCTGATTAAGAAATTTGTAGGGCTTACAGGTGATACTTGCAGTTCAGAGAAGAATACCAGGTTCTATTTGATGGTAGAATATGACAAGGAACAGATGCATTCAAAGCTTTAACCCTCGGTGCAAAGCGGTTATGGTAATTTCACCAACAAATGGAAGAAAATCTCAAAATTTTAGCGATTTTCTTAGAACTATACATGGTGATATTATCTAATATTGTAGGTTGGGCGAGCGATGGTGTATGGGTTAACAACAAAAGGTGAGTATGGAGTAAATACAGTGATCGAGATGTTGAAGGACGAACCTGAGTTCACAATGGCTCTTTCCGGCTGCCCCACTCTCAACAATGCTACCAGGAATCATATCAGAACTTAGGCCGGTAAACGCTATTGTAGATTGCAGTTTTAAAGTATCTTATGAAGAATCATTTGATATTAATTTATATAATCCAGAATAATAAATTGAAGGTACTAATGGATCGTCTAAGACTAGATTTGTTTTGTGTTGGAAATTAAAAAATAGTTGCTTTGTTCAAAAGTATTGCACTTTAATACTTTCTTTTCCAAATTCAAATGATTTGAATGCTAATTGGAGTTTGTTAAGCGGTTATTGATTAACACTTCAATACTTTCTTTTGCCTTTGTTCTTGCTCTGAACTTTAGACATTTAAAACCATGTACAAATCATACAGATGATGCTAAATAATTTAATGTTTTACATGACCTATAGATATTTAGAGTGGTAGAGAAGGAGATATAGTATGACTACAAACTGTTAGGCTCAGATTTGGGTGGAAATATATTTGCACAACTAAAAACATGTTCATAGGTGGAAACTCTGTCGGCAACTAAGGTGGATTTGGACCTACAGATTCTTTATATTTGATAATAGATGAAGAGAGTCAAATTGAGTTGAGGATAAGGATGCAGATGTTTCAGTTTTTTTTTTTTTTTTTTTTTTTACATTTTTGAGCTTGCATTTGATGGTGTCATGAATTGGTACCGTAAACGAAAGAGCCAACAACTGTGGAAGAGAACCAATACAACGGCTGATGGTCATTATACAAAGACCTCAAACTAATGACAACAATGGAAATATTTTTCTTTTTTAAGATACATTTGTGAATTTATTAACAAATAATCTAAGATACACTTGTGAATGAAACCAACTACTGTAGCTGCTTAACATATGTCGGGTACAACAGGTTCATGGCGTGCCCAATGAATCGCTAAAAATTGATTTAACTATTACGACTTTGTTACAATGCTTGTGTATGTGGTTTCGGCCACCATGGTGAATAATAGATGATTTTTCTCACGTACACCACTCGCTCGCATAAACAAATTGCCTACTAAATACGTGAAGTCGTTGATCCGTGATTTTCCCGCTACTAGACACGTGAAGTCGATCCGTGATTTTCCCGTGTTGATCCGTGATTTCCCACTACTAGACGCGTGAAGTCGTTGATCCGTGATTTTCCCGCCGCAATGTGCGGTGGTTGTACAACACTAGTATATGATAATAGAAGAACTGAATGAACAGTTCTTCTATTACATTATTAATAGGTTAGAACCTCGTGTAATACACGGGTTGAATAAATGTAATTTCATATGTCAAATAATAAAAAAAATATTTTTTAAACCTCGTTTATTACACAGGTTGAATAAATGTAATTTTACATACCAAATATGAAATAATAAAAATTTATATCTTTAAAAATCCCATTTATTACATGAGTTGAATAAATGTAATTTTATATGTTAAATAATAAAAAGTTATATCTTTAAGAACTCTGTGTATTGTACGGGTTGAGTAAATTTTATTTTATATATTAATAATGAAAAAAGTTACATTTTTAAGAACCTCATGTATTTTATGGGTTGAGCACATGCAATTTTATATATCAATCAATAAAAAGTTATATCTTATTATATCTTTATAAACCCTGTGTATTATAAAACTTTTGGACTAAACTAACAAAATGGCTCAAACCACATGGACTAAAATGACATTTAACTCTTTACATTATATTAATTTATATTTAGTGTAGGTCTTTTGTTAATGGCAAGATAAATAATTTTGAAATCTAATAAATATTTCAAAAGATTATATTATCTACTATACGAATTGTTTAAATTTAATTTTATAATTATCTTTTAATTAATATTAATTATTTATAATTAAGTAGGTTTTTTTTTTCAAAAAAAAAAGTAGGAGATAAATATGAGAAAACTAAAAAATAGATGGCTCCAATGAATGACATGTGTCCCAAAGTTGGTTTCTTTTATTATATAGTATAGATAGATATAGATTCTTATATATTATTATTATTATTATTATTAATGAAAACTACTTTTAATATTATAACAAAATACATGTATGATTTTGTTCAGTATCAGTACAAGAAGGTAAAAACCAGTATCAGCTTGATATAGAAAACGTCAA